>NW_026261696.1:0-20924 GCF_900747795.2 Erpetoichthys calabaricus | reverse complement strand
AATGGAAATCCAGTGAATCCGTTCCGCACCCCAAATATATTAACATAAAAATCAATTTTCCTAACAAATAACACTGATAAAATATATATACTGTAGTCTACCTTTAATAAATAACATGGTAAATAATATAACTGATTATTAAAAGAATCAAAACAGGTGTCCAAAGTGCAGTAGAGCATTCAATAAATGTTTAAATAAATAATCCTTAAAACAGTTGTGAAGTGGAGGTTTAAAATACACAAGAATAACAATCCTTTAACACGAGGTTAAAACGTCAAAAGGATGCAGTCTTTAAAAAACAGACGACAATCCCCGGTGCTTCTTCTCTGTTAGCGTCTCACCTGCGGGCTCTGCAACAGGCAAGACACTTAATGCAGCTGACCTTCTCTACACCGGCCTGCTTCAGCTGTTTGGCTCGCCTGTTCAGCTCACTGTTCAGCTACACGCGAGCCTGCTCTCCTGCCCGCCCTCCTGCCTGCCTGCCTGCTCGCTCGCTCGCTCGCTCGCTCCCGCTCCCTCTCCCTCTCCCTCTCCCTCTCCCTCTCCCTCTCACTTCTTCTCCCCCTTAACAGGCTCGCGCTTCTCTATATATGCGGGGAGGACATGGCAGCTGCAGCCCATCAGCCACAGGAACAATCATGGATGTGGGCAGTTTCCCACCTGTGCACTTAAGTGAGAAACGCAGACACCGCAGATCGCGGCTCGCAACTGCTACCACGCCCCCTCGCTAAGCTGAGAGCTATACCCACAGCCTGGCTCGTGGCTCGTTACGCGAGCCAATGCTCGCATTTAGATCAGAAATTTTCGCTCATACTTTCCTCGTATTTTGAATTTCTCGTATACAGAGGTGATCGTATCTCGAGGTTCCACTGTATTTATATATATATATATATATTTATATATATATTTATATATATATATATATTTATATATATATATATATATATATATATATATATATATATAATATATATATATAATATATATATATATTTATATATTTATATATATATATTTATATATTTATATATATATATATATATATATTTATATATTATATATATACAGTGGTGTGAAAAACTATTTGCCCCCTTCCCTGATTTCTTATTCTTTTGCATGTTTGTCACACAAAATGTTTCTGATCATCAAACACATTTAACCATTAGTCAAATATAACACAAGTAAACACAAAATGCAGTTGTAAATGGTGGTTTTTATTATTTAGGGAGAAAAAAAAATCAAACCTACATGGCCCTGTGTGAAAAAGTAATTGCCCCCCTGAACCTAATAACTGGTTGGGGCCACCCTTAGCAGCAATAACTGCAATCAAGCGTTTGCGATAACTTGCAATGAGTCTTTTACAGCGCTCTGGAGGAATTTTGGCCCACTCATCTTTGCAAACTTGTTGTAATTCAGCTTTATTTGAGGGTTTTCTAGCAGAACCGCCTTTTTAAGGTCATGCCATAGCATCTCAATTGGATTCAGGTCAGGACTTTGACTAGGCCACTCCAAAGTCTTCATTTTGTTTTTCTTCAGCCATTCAGAGGTGGATTTGCTGGTGTGTTTTGGGTCATTGTCCCTGTTGCAGCACCCAAGATCGCTTCAGCTTGAGTTGACGAACAGATGGCCGGACATTCTCCTTCAGGATTTTTCGGTAGACAGTAGAATTCATGGTTCCATCTATCACAGCAAGCCTTCCAGGTCCTGAAGCAGCAAAACAACCCCAGACCATCACACTACCACCACCATATTTTACTGTTGGTATGATGTTCTTTTTCTGAAATGCTGTGTTCCTTTTACGCCAGATGTAACGGGACATTTGCCTTCCAAAAAGTTCAACTTTTGACTCATCAGTCCACAAGGTATTTTCCCAAAAGTCTTGGCAATCATTGAGATGTTTCTTAGCAAAATTGAGACGAGCCCTAATGTTCTTTTTGCTTAACAGTGGTTTGCGTCTTGGAAATCTGCCATGCAGGCCGTTTATGCCCAGTCTCTTTCTTATGGTGGAGTCGTGAACACTGACCTTAATTGAGGCAAGTGAGGCCTGCAGTTCTTTAGATGTTGTCCTGGGATCTTTTGTGACCTCTCGGATGAGTCGTCTCTGCGCTCTTGGGGTAATTTTGGTCGGCCGGCCACTCCTGGGAAGGTTCACCACTGTTCCATGTTTTTGCCATTTGTGGATAATGGCTATCACTGTGGTTCGCTGGAGTCCCAAAGCTTTAGAAATGGCTTTATAACCTTTACCAGACTGATAGATCTCAATTACTTCTGTTCTCATTTGTTCCTGAATTTCTTTGGATCTTGGCATGATGTCTAGCTTTTGAGGTGCTTTTGGTCTACTTCTCTGTGTCAGGCAGCTCCTATTTAAGTGATTTCTTGATTGAAACAGGTGTGGCAGTAATCAGGCCTGGGGGTGGCTACGGAAATTGAACTCAGATGTGATACACCACAGTTAGGTTATTTTTTAACAAGGGGGCAATTACTTTTTCACACAGGGCTATGTAGGTTTGGATTTTTTTTCTCCCTAAATGATAAAAACCATCATTTAAAAACTGCATTTTGTGTTTACTTGTGTTATATTTGACTAATGGTTAAATGTGTTTGATGATCAGAAACATTTTGTGTGACAAACATGCAAAAGAATAAGAAATCAGGAAGGGGGCAAATAGTTTTTCACACCACTGTATATATATATATATATTTATATATATATATATATATATATATATATATATATATATATATATATATATATATATATATATATATATATTATATATATACTAGCAAAATACCCGCGCTTCGCAGCGGAGAAGTAGTGTGTTAAAGAGGTTATGTAAACATATATATATACATAAACATATATACATATACATATACATATACACATCCACATATATATACATATATCAACATATATATATACATACATATACACACATACATACATACACACACACATATATATATATATATATACACACATGCAGACACATATATATACATATACATATTTGTATATCTACATATATATACATATATATACATATTTGTATATCTACATATATATACACATATACATATATATATACATATTTGTATATCTACATATATATATACACATATATACATATATATACATATACATATTTGTATATCTACATATATATACACATATATACATATATATACATATACATATTTGTATATCTACATACATACACATATATCTATCTATCTATCTATCTATCTATATATATATATATATATATATATATATATATATATATAGCTGATTACCCAGTGGATTCGCTCACTGAGTGCAAGAGAAAAAAATAAAATGTATGTATAAAATAAGTTTAATTGGCAAATTTATTTTTCCACAAATAAAGAGCACTTACAATAACATCGAAATCAATATAAACAACATTAACATCATTATCATATGAGAATATGAAGTAATATATAAGAAGCACATTGCATATAAATATAAATTATTAAACAGTAAAATGTTCTTCTATAATACGCTACCGTGGCTATTCGTTTGTCTGTCCAGGATTTTAAATCAGCTGTAGCTCGCAAACCGTTTCACCTATTGACTTGAAATTTGGTACACATATACTACGTCACGTCTACTATTCGCTTTCCCACACATATGAACATATATATATATATATATATACACATACATATACACACACACATATATATACATATACATACATAGTGCGTTGCAACACGGGCTGTGATTGTTACATGGGAGGGAGAGGACAAATCACAGCTTCCCGCTTTCTAATCGGGCTTGTGATTGCTGCTTTGATGGATGCCCAGATCCCACAGTATTTCCCCTTAGGAGAGGCGTTAGGCAAGTGTAATTGAATAGCGGTGCTGCAAGTTATTACTCTTTTTATCTTTATTTTATTTTATTGTAGAATCAACTCACAGCTGCGCGCACCAGTGCGTGCGTGGCGGATGCGTACGGCTGACGTTTTCATTGTCTACCACCTTCGCTAATCATTCTTGAGGCAGATTGAAGACTTAAGTGCCAGCTTAACTGAAAAATTAAAGAAAACATACTAAGTTTTAAAAAAAATCAGTTTTAACGGAAAAGATGCCGACGAAAGAAGAGAAGCAGCGGGACATTAAGCAGCAAGCGCATCAACCTCTGAGCAAACGAATGGTAAACGTACAGAGAAAGAGGATAAATACTATGAATGGTCATGTCAAGTGTATTCACTCCACGTTATCGTGCAGTGCGCTGTTACTGGTATTTTGATAAAAGAATCTGAATAACATATAAGAAGCGTATAAATTATTAAACAGTAAAACATTAAACATTTAAGAAGTAAAGATACATTGAGTACTACTGTAGTGCTTTCGGGTATAGTACATTTTTTGTTTGCCCATTACATGCATAAATGTATAAATTTTTTGGTGTACCTACCCAAGAACATGCGACATGACCCGGCAGTTAAAATTTATCGCTCCAGCAATTTTAACTCTGTTACAAAGTCATCTAATATGGTATTGCAAACGGCAGCAGGAGCGTTTCTATAAACTCAATTTAAACTTACTGTTTACACCGTGCTTTGAAGATGCATAGTATGCAACACGTGTTTCGCCGTAATTGTGGGCTCATCAGGAGTACACAGTCACTGCACTCCCTTACGGGAATCGATCCTCGGACGTAGAGGCGAAGCCCCTAACGTTGTGCCACGGTGTGTGGTTCGTTCATTTGACAGCATGTAGATCGGGGTAATTATATTGCAGGCATTCGTAGTCTGATTCACAATCTGATTGTATGGGTGGTTACCTACCAGGTAACGCTTGTGGTTGGTGAGCAAGTCGGCTAACTTCTGCCATGGTGCCCTCTTTCAGTTGCGAGAAGCAGATCATACAATGGTTGAAATAGTTTAATATATATAGCAAAATCACCGCGCTTCGCAGGGGCGAATATGGTATTGCAAACGGCAGCGTTTCTATAAACTTAATTTAAAGTTACGGTTTATAACGTGCTTTGTTTCATATTCTTTTCCTACCTTATCAATTGTGTAATGTGTTTTTTTGAACAGGTGTGATTCATGGAAGTGATCACTCCTGCTGCCTTCAGTCACTTCACGTGAGCCGCTCTCTTGTGTGATGTGCGATGTCCACGGGTTTATTTAATGTTAGCCAAGACCCGGCAGTTAAAAGTTTCTCGCTACAGCAATTTTACTCTGTTACAAAGTGATGCAAACTCTCGTTTATACCTCGTGTCTTCTCATTAACTTGTATCTCGCGAATATGGCATTGCAAACGGCAGCGGGAGCGTTTCTATAAAGTTAATTTAAGGTTACGGTTTACACCGTGCTTTTTTATACCTCGTGTCTTATGAAGATGCTTGTATGCGTCACTCACTCGCTTCTTATTGTTTCGCTGCCTTGTCAATTGTGTAATGAATGTTTTCTTCAGCGCTGTTTGGGGCTCCTCCTTCTTTTGTACGTACTGAGTTCACAGTCAGTTCACGTGATTACGTGGGAGGCGTGATGACGCGACACACAACTCAGTCTCCTACGGCCATCTTGCTGCCTTCCATTACAGTATATGGACAAAAAAAGAGGTTCCAGTTATGACCATTACGCGTATAATTTTGAAATGAAACCTGCCTAACTTTTGTAAGTAAGCTGTAAGGAATGAGCCTGCCAAATTTCAGCCTTCCACCTACACGGGAAGTTGGACAATTAGTGATGAGTCAGTCAGTCAGTGAGTGAGTCAGTCAGTCAGTCAGTGAGGGCTTTGCCTTTTATTATTATATATATATATATTATATTATATTATATATTTATATATAAATATTATATTATATTATATTATATATTATATATATAAATATATATAATATAATGTGTGTGTGTGTGTACTGTGACCACCAGTAGGCTCCAGCTCCCCAACAATCGACACAACAGACACAGGCACAAGTCCAGTAACACACACAAGACTTTATTTACAGGTGGGAAATGCTTTCCCTTCATTCCCCACCACCCATGCACAGTACACAGCACAGCAGTAAGCACAAGTCCAACACAATAAAGAACTTTGCCTTCTCTCTGTCTCTTCCTCTCTCTTCCGCCTGCACTCATTACTTAAGCTTCATCCTCTTCTGGCTCTCCAAAGTGAGGAAGGCATGTCCTTTTATTTTAGCCACCCTGGAAGTGCTTCTGAACATCTGCCCATGTGGTCTTTCAGCACTTCTGGGTGAGGCGGAAACCCCACAATGTAGGGCTCTTATGTTCTCTCAGCAACCCTCGGCGGCACCCGTGGCACCCAAAAGGGCTGAGTTAAAAACTCCACGTCCCATGATGCCCTGCAGGAATCCAGGTCACTGTTGCAACCCAGATGGGCTGCCATTTAGCATTTGAGGGGTGGCAGCACCCTAAAAAAGCTGCCTTCCTTCATCCTTCCATTTCCTGGGCATCCCAGCTGGGTAAGAACGTCTGCCATCTGTCACAATATACATACAAAGCATTTTATTTTCACTCCACTTGAACAGTCTGGAGTTTATTGTTAAGTGCATTACATAAAATCCAAATGAAAATCCATTTGAATTCCAGATTCAAGGGAAAAAGTATCAACAGTCTGCAATTGTGTGCCCTAATGGACCAGCGAATGTGGTCTTTTTTTAAAAATGTTTTGAAAGTACTTCACTCCAATCTGTTATAGTGGAGTGCTTAAAAGCTTCCACCAAACATTTTCAAAGATACTTAAGAAGTAAATGGTAGGAGATGAGCAGAATTTAGAACAACTCCTCCCATATGTTCTATTTGCGTTTAGGGAGGTACTGCAAGCTTCTGTAGGCTTTGGCTGCTCGTGTTTGTGATTCTCCCATGACAGCTTTGGGAGAAGAGAGATGCAAAGGCAGGGTTTTGTTTGTAATCATTTCTTGTTTAAAGAGTAGTCACGTGGGGAATAAGTTTCACAAAAATAAAAGTAAATAAAAAAAAAAAATCGCTGCACACAACCAAGTTGTGAGTAGTTAAATGGGAAAAGATGCAAAAGACACACTACCAGATAAGAATCTACTCAGCTGTAAACTTTGAACATATCGCACTTGTTATCGCATTCTTACTTTGAAAACTGCTATGAATTATACAATAAAACAGAAAACCCTAAAAAAAAAAAAGTTTTTTTGGAATTTGTGTAACCCAATGAACATTGTGGTAACATCATTTCACTATTGTCTTAGTAACAATATAGAATAGACAGGACAATTAAGAAAGAACAAAGCAAAGCTAAGACTAGAAATGGTAGAAGAAATGAAAGAAAACACGAAAAATAAACATTACCAAAAGAACACAAGCTAAGATATTAGTTGGTGTGTAATTATGATGTAGTGAAAGAAACAATGTATTGAATATAAATATTAATAAACATTTAGATAATGTACATTGCAGAACATCTATTTAAGAGAAAACACATTAATACCATAAAGAAAGAAATGTATACAACAAAAATAGACAAATTCTTAATAAATTATCATGTGAGTCAAATAGTAATACAATTAGTGTGCAATTAATATATAGTATCATGTACTTCAAAAAAATTAATAAGGAGAAAACTTATATTAAGGTATCCAAATAATTTACCACAAAGGAAAATTCTAAAAATGATAAAAGAAAAAAATGAAAAAAAAAAATAAAGAAATACAAATATTACATGTACCTTAAGTCAATCTTTTCACAATCACATAAAAATGGAGGAAAACCTAACAAAAAGCTTGTAATATAATGTAAATAATAATGACGTAAGCACACCGAGTACTCCGATTAGTCCATAGTTTATAGCAGGCACAAGGCAAGTTCTATAAAAATAGTTTCACTGGACTCTTGTCCACTTGATTTAAAGTATTATGTTGGCTGACACGTTTGGAGATAGACACTTCCTCTTCGGGGCACGGCATACTTATTTTAGATAAAATGAAAACATAAAAATAATGAAAAAAAAACTACACATTTAAAGCAATTTCTTAATTAGGACAGCTACAGTATTTAACGTTAGAGAGAATGGATTACTTATTCTGTAGACACATTCTAATTGTTCCATCTTTTTGTCAACTGATCAAAAATGGAGCTATGTAGAAATATTATTTTATCTCCATAACAATTCTGAATTTTAATAACACTATGTTTGGTGTTTATCACTATCGCCTGCAGGAGGTGCTTCAGCTGCCCAACCCCGACACAGATACTCACAGGACATGTTTTTATTTTTTTCTCGTGGGAAACGCTTTCCCTTGTTTCCCACCTGCACAACACAGTCCCAAGCACAATGCAGCACAAAAACACACTTTGCTTCTTTTTTCTTCTTTTCTCTCTCTCTCACTCTGTCTCAGTCCACCTCCACTCCTCCTGGCAAGCTGCAGCAAACCCCAAATCCCAGTGTGCCCTGCGGGAATCCGTGGAGTCAGAGCAACCCATGGGGGCTGCCCTCTAGCATCCCAGAGGAGATAATGTCCTGAGCCCACTCTCCTCCCCCAATTCCTTCCATCACATAGGCGTCCCAGCCATCTGCCACACTGCATTTCAGAGCTTCTTGACTGTTACACAACACTACATTGCTGGTGGTGAGGTCCCCAGAAGACACACAACACTGTTTTTCAGTGTCCAAGATTGTGAATTGCTCGCAGATATATTTGTGTGTATGACCAGTAGTATTCTCAGTATTTTGAACTCCTACTTATGTTTTTTAAATAGAATTTTGTTTTCCCAATTTGATTATGACATTTGGTTTTGTTTGTTTTCCTGGTAATGAATCTTGTTAGTCTTTAGGTTCACTCTCACTTTCTGGCTCTCATACTCGCCCTTGTGGCTTGCAGCTGTAGTTTTCTTTTAGGGCAAAACAGAAAACAACATATAGTTGATGCTAAAAAAAAGAGGCTTAAATAGTGTGTATGTAGTCACTGCCAAAACTGAAAAACACAAACAAAAAAACAATTTACAAACAAAATGTATTTAAGTCCTGACTGAGCTGTTGTATGGGACAGCTTGGTCTGTGTTAAGGATAAACAAACCAGTGTCTACATGAACTCTACATACACAAATACTTTAACTTTCTAGTGACAGATTTGAAACTTTCTGCCATCCCCAGTGAAGGAGCTCCTAGAATCTGCACAGCAGTCAGGCTCGGCATTGTGATCGGGGAGACTCCCCAAATTCCACCAGCAGAAATGGTACTCGCTGTAACATCTCGAGCTGAAGAGTCAACTATGAAAACTTTGAACACCTGTATTTCATGTTGAATGATATACATGCACAGATCCTAGTGTACTGGTTAATGAGAAACCATATCACCCACCCAAGTCAAAATGATCCAAAGTGGCATGGCCGCACCTGGTGTTCCCTGGCAATTTTGTAAATGTTTTCAGAAACTCAACCAAATCTTAAAATGACAACCTAATTGAACAATTCAGTGATGCCCATTTTGATATGACAAAAGTTTTAGTCAAATTCCACTCACCGAAGTGTTGGTTGATACAAGGCAACACCAACTTTTCAAAGACTGATGGACAGAATGCTGACTCCCATAAAGCCAATAACAAAACTGCCAAGAGAAAATCATTACACCCTCACATATCTGGGAGAAATCTCTGCGCCACTTTCTGGGCACCATACACAACAGGCCTATCCATGATTCCAAAAATATGTTTTCTTGCCTATCAGATGTCAAATATATATTGTTTGTACTGGCAGGGAACAAATAAAGCTACAAATGTCCAAAGTACAGGTCACCGCAGACTGGACATGTCCTAGGACATGTTGCTTCTGGGGCAACTTGGGTCATAAACCATTATTCAAAATGAACTGTACTCCTCACTAATCTTGGAAGAGCATGGCTTTAGCATTTGAGGTGGGTGAGTTAGTTTTAAATGCCTTCTTCACTCTGGCGCAAATGTTTTCCACTGTTTTCTTCTCCAGGGGCCTCATGTATAAATGGTGCGTAGGCAAAAAATGTTTCATATGTCCGTTTCCACGCACATTTTGAGATGTATTAAAACTAAACTTGGCGTAAAGCCACACACCATTTCACGGTAAATTGCGTACGGAAACTTGGTTTTGCAAACTGGCAGCATTCAGCATCAAAATAGTGAAATTGCATATTAAATCTCAATGTAACATACAATGACAATAAAGGAATTCAATTCAATAGAAGTGAGCGCATATTTACAGATGATGATGACTGGCTTCTAAGTCGATTTAGATTTCCAAGAGCTATCCTCTTACAGCTGTGTGCTGTTAGAATACTAGGGTGTATACTTGATGATGATTTTTATGATGAAATTCATTAAAGTATGTATATTACATTTTACAAATAAATTGTTAACATCATTTAAATAATGAATACTGTTAATAACTAAACATGTGGGGACGCAGTGGGGCAACGGTAATGATGAGCTGGCACCCATTCAAGGATTGTTCCTGCCTCACGCTGTATTCTTGCTGGGACTGGCGTGACCCTGGATGGATAGATGGATGGAATAATTAAACATGTATTATAAAGATTTCTCAATGTTCCTTAAAAGTTTTGAAGAATCTGCATTCTAAGCTTACAGCTGGTTTTACATTTATTACAGAGCTCATTGTGTGGCGATTGGTTACGTGGAGAAAGAAGATGGAAGGACAGGAATTGGGGGTTGGTACTTTTAGCAAAGACAGTATTGCTGCAATAAATTATTTCATCGTGGGGCTCATGCATCCCAGCAAGCTTCTTGAGGGAGGCAGGGACAATCCATGGACAAGGGAGGTAAGAATAATTCCTGAACGGGGCCCCAGCTAATTGCTACCATTGCGCCATAATGCATTTCATGATGAAAATGATATCAAGTATATATCTTCCATCCATCCATCCAGTTTCCAACCCGCTGAATCCAAACACAGGGTCACGGGGGTCTGCTGGAGCCAATCCCAGCCAACACAGGGCACGAACCAATCCCGGGCAGGGTGCCAACCCACTGCAGAGTATATATCTTATTATTCTAAAATGTTCAGAGAGCTGTAATGTCATGAATGTAATGTATTCTGTGTGGTAATCAGTGCCTGCACACTCCTGTCGGTGAAAAAGAAAGCCCGTTTAAAAAGCACATAGTGATCCACACACATAGAACATGTAGAATATGAAACATTTAATGTGCTACTTTAGTTAAGATGGGATTCGAGAAACTCTAGTAAATTAAACATTGATTTTAAGACGAAGTTTTAATGACAAAATTAACTATGAGATTAAAGTGGAAATTTCAAGATTAAAATTGACATTTCAACCTTTTTTTCTTCACTGTGTCCCTATTTTTTTTTTGTTTTCTCTGAGCCCTAATATGCTTCCGTATGACACTCAGATGGTGGGCTACGACTCACATTTTCACCTCAACTTTGACATCTGACCACTTCTTTTTTTTTAATTCGGGCACTGTGTGACTTTCTGAACTTGAACTTCTGACTGTCATTCCTTCAAGTTCCTTTTGTTGCTCATGCCACTGCCTACGTCACCAACAAGTATGTTTTTCCTTGCCTCTGCTTCATTAAGTAGGACCTCCACTTCACATTTGGTGAAATTCTTCTTTTTTATATGTGCTTTTGCCATTGTCTTTTAACAAAACACTGAACTGAAAGGCAGCGGTGGGCTGGCGCCCTGCCCAGGGTTTGTTTCCTGCCTTGTGCCCTGTGTTGGCTGGGATTGGCTCCAGCAGACCCCTGTGACCCTGTAGTTAGGATATAGCGGGTTGGATAATGGATGGATGGATGGATGGATGAACTGAAAGGGCTATTTATATTGATTTAAATATTCAAATATGCAAAATTCTGGGAAGAGTCAGAGTGGGGCGGCAGGCGCATGCATGTGCATTACATTTCATGCTGACCGGGATTTATGGAGAGTGACATGCGTGGAACTTGGCTTATGCATCTGAATTTTTTTTGTGTGTACGCACATTTCCATTTTTGTCTGTACTCCATGTTTTAGTGTGTGACTTCTACACACACTGTTATGCATGAGGCCTGCTATATACAAGGAACGCATAAATGTAACCTTGCATACACAGCAGGCTCTGCAGGTGCACAGTGGAGTTTGATGGACTCAATGGCCGTAAAACTTGCTGGTACAACCCTCTCGCTCAACTCAGGACTACACGGCACCACAGAAGGTGGTAAAGGCAGCACAGAAGTAGTTAGATGTGACAGAAATGAAAATGTTGAGATCGATGTGTGGAGTTACAAGAAAGGACAGAAGAAGAAATGAGACAAGTGTGGGAGAGATAGCTTAGAAAGTACTGGAAAGGAGGCTGAAGTGGTATGGACATGTGATGAGGAGAGACAATGAAAATGTAGGCAGAACAGTTATGGGGATGAAAGTACAGGGGAAGAGGAAATGAGGGAAGCCAAAGCAGAGGCGGATGGATAAAGTAAAAGAAGATGTGAAGGAAAAGGGTCTGACTGGAGAGGAGATGCAGGTCTGAGCTGTTCGGAGAAGGATGATCAAGCACATTGACCCTGCATAGAAATGGTAAATGATGAAGAGGAAGAAGAAGGTGACAATGACTATGAGTATTGTTTGGAAGACAAAATAACTTATGGAATTTTAACTCCTCTATCAATTAGCAGAGTTAGCATTTTCATTACAAACTAACGATACAGAGAGTGGACATAGCAGATATTTGCACAATTTACTGAATTGCCATCTAATAACAACAACATTGTGATATCATACGGCAGGTTTTATGGGTAAAGTGCTGTAAGTATGCAGGTAAGTATCACCCACATGCGCATGGGAGACAGCTAAAGGGCTCGAAAGATGGTAATCCCAAACCGGACCAGGGGTTGACAGTATGCACCCTTTCTCTCTTTCTCCTGGAGACCACCCAAGGTAAATCCTGCTGGGCCTGTCAACCTCACTTCCATTTCTGGGACGGATGATATCCCTTCCTCTATCCTGCTATAAAAACACCATCTTGTTAACAGTGAATCACTTCTGTTTTGGACTCAGGTCTGTAAAGACATATTGATGATTTTTGCTTTTTCTTTTTGTTGAATGTCCAAGTATATGGGGTGGCTATCTCATTCTCTTTATCTTTTCTCACAAAAGTAATACACATTTTGATTTCAAACCAAACACTAAATGAGAGAGAGAAAATTAAAAAGATGCTATTTGCTGATATTGCTCCAAAAAGGTATTTATCAAATTCTAAACTACGAGCGATTTGTGGACATGCTTAAAACATAGCCAAGCCAATGCTTTTACACAGTTGACGCCCTCCACTTCTTTGATATGGCATCACAGACTGATGTTTGCAGACAAGAGTTTGTTTAGGTAAAAAGTTACACTGTTTATAAATAAACATGCACTTAAACTGTTCCGTTAAATAAAAACATAAACCACAAAAGTACCTTATTCACATCGCAGCTGATATTTATTGCTGTTTGAATAAGATAAACATCTGCCCTGCACACCCCTGAATTATTAAAACTTAGCTCAATTCTGTTCAGGGTATGTGTAGTTTTGTTTCCTTAAAAAGACAAAAAGTTGTATTTAAAATCTCTGCCATCGTGCACAGGCAATTTTCTGCCTCCTTTGTTCTAGTAAAAGGTACTGGACTGTTGGCACTCACTTCACTAGACTCAAAAAACATTTTTTTCTGCCACTCATAACGTTACTCAATAGCAGTGTAAATCAGCAGCTCATAGTGTCCATCCGGGCGTGGGATGGGGGTCTGCTGACAACGGAAATTTAGGCACTGTGCTGTTAAAGTTGAAGGACATCATCGGCCTAATAAATACATGAAGTCAGTTTACTTGTGCACTCGGACACACAGATAACAATTTCACTTGGATATCTTGCAGTCTCCTATTGTTCTGCTGCTCACCTTCTCTCCCATCTCAACAACAACAACATTTATTTCTATAGCACATTTACATGACGAAGAAAGAGAAAAAAGACAAAATAAATAAAAATTAGAATAAGGGAACACTAATTAACATAGAATAAAAGTAAGGTCCAATGGCTATGGAGGACAGAAAAAACAAAAAAACTCCAGACGGCCTGAGAAAAAAACAAAATCTGCAGGAGTTCCAGGCCACGAGACCACCCAGCCCCCTCTAGGCATTCTGCCTAACATAATTGACTTCAATCAGTCCTCATGGTATTCAGGGTTCTCATGGAAGAATTTGATGATGACGGTCATGTGGACTTCTGGCCTTTAATCCATCAATGTAGGGACATCACGGTGCTTTGATTAGGTGGTGGTGGCGCAGGTCACCACCACAGAAACCCGGAAAAAGAACAGAAGAGAAAGTAGGGGTTAGTATGGATTTTGGAGCCACCATGAATAATCATGATAATTAATTGAATATATAGAGCATCAGGATTAAACTAAAATGAAGCTATGAGAAAGCCATATTAAAATAATGTGTTTTCAGCAGTTTTTTTAAAGTGCTCCACTGTATTAGCCTGGCGAATTCCTATTGGTAAGCTATTCCAGATTTTAGGTGCATAACAGCAGAAGGCCGCCTCACCACTTATTTTAAGTTTTGCTCTTGGAATTCTAAGGAGACACTCATTTGAAGATCTAAGGTTACGATTTAGAGTGTAAGGTGTAAGACATTCCAAAATATAAGATGGAGCGAAATTATTTAAGGCTTTGTAAACCATAAGCAGTATTTTAAAGTCAATTCTAAATGACACAGGTAAACAGTGTAGTGACATCAAAACTGAAGAGATGTGCTCGGATTTTCTTTTCCTTAGTTAAGATTCTAGCAGCCGCATTCTGCACTAGTTGCAATCGATTTATGTCTTATTTGGGTAGTCCTGAGAGGATGGATAGATAGATAGATAGATAGATAGATAGATAGATAGATAGATAGATAGATAGATAGATAGATAGATACTTTATTAATCCCAAGGGGAAATTCACATATTCCAGCAGCAGCATACTGATACAAAAAACAATATTAAATTAAAGAGTAATAAAAATGTAGGTAAAAACAGACAATAACTTTGTATAATGTTAATGTTTAATAGAGGAGTGCGTTACAGTAATCTAGTCGACTGAAAACAAAAGTGTGAACTAATTTCTCAGCATCTTGCAATGTTATAAGAGGTCTAACTTTTGCTATATTTCTTAAGTGAAAAAATGCTGCCCTAGTAATCTGATTAATATGGGATTTAAAATTCAGGTTAGAGTCAATAGTTACTCCTAAATTCCTTACCTCCGTTTTGACTTTTAATCGTAATGCATCAAGTTTATTTCTAATAACCTCATTATATCCATTATTGCCAATCACTAAAATTTCTGTTTTCTCTTTATTTAGTTTGAGAAAATTTCTACTCATCCACTCAGAAACACAAGTATGACATTGGGTCAGTGAATGAAGAGAGTCGGGGTCGTCAGGCGCTATTGATAAGTACAGCTGTGTGTCATCAGCATAGCTGTGGTAGCTCACGTTATGCCCCGAGATAATCTGACCTAACAGAAGCATGTAAATCGAAAAGAGCAGCGGACCCAGGATAGAGCCTTGTGGAACACCATATAAAATATCATGTGTCTTTGAAGTATATTTACCACAACTAACAAAGAATTTCTACCTGTCAGGTAGGATTCAAACCAATTTAAGACCCTGCCAGAGAGGCCCACCCATTGACTAAGGTGATTTCTAAAAATATTATGATCAATGGTATAATGCGGCACTCAGATCTAAGAAGATAAGAACAGATAAACGGCCTCTGTCTGCATTTACCCACAAGTCATTTATTACTTTGAGTGCAGTTTCTGTAGTGTGATTTGTTCTGAAACCCCGACTGAAACTTATCAAGAATAGCATGTTTACTGAGGTGATCATTAAGCTGCATAATGACTGCTGTCTCTAGAATTTTACTTAAGAAAGGCAGGTTAGAGATGGGTCTAAAATTTTCAAAAGCAAAGGAGTCAAGATTATTTTTCTTGAGTAGGGGTTTAACTACAGCAGTCTTAAGACAGTCTGGGAAAACCCCCGTATCTAATGATGAGTTTACTATGTCAAGAATACTAGCAATTAGCACACCCAATACCTCTTTGAAAAAACTTGTTGGTATTGGGTCAAGGACGCAGGTGGAGGGTCTCAGTTGAGAAGTTATTTTATATAAATCAGGTAAATCTATCCTGGTGAAAGAATTTAATTTGTTTAAAATGGAGTGCCGGGGTTTAAGAGGATCAGTATTGGGGAGTGGTACTATATTATTTCTAATATCATTAATTTTTTGATTAAAAAAATGCAGCAATAGCCTCACAAGTTTCACTGGAAGTATTTTGGAGGCATTCCATTGAGTTAGCTGGGTTTAGCAGACGGGCGACACGGTGGCGCAGTGGGTGGCGCTGCTGCCTCGCAGTTGGGAGACCTGGGGACCCGGGTTCGCTTCCTGGGCCCTCCCTGCATGGAGTTTGCATGTTCTCCCCGTGTCTGCGTGGGTTTCCTCCGGGCACTCCGGTTTCCTCCCACAGTCCAAAGACATGCAGGTTAGGTGGATTGACGATTCTAAATTGGCCCTAGTGTGTGTGCTTGGTGTGTGGGTGTGTTTGTGTGTGTCCTGCGGTGGGTTGGCACCCTGCCCAGGATTGGTTCCTGCCTTGTGCCCTGTGTTGGCTGGGATTGGCTCCAGCAGACCCCCGTGACCCTGTGTTCGGATTCAGCGGGTTGGAAAATGGATGGATGGATGGTTTAGCAGATGATCAATTGTAGAGAATAAGACTCTGGGATTACTAGCATTGTTATTTGTAATTCTAGAGAAATAACAGCACCTCTCAAGATGGACTATGTTGTTGTATTCTGTTATTTTAACCTTCAATATTTCATAATGGACAGTCAGTTTAGCTTTTCTCCATTTACGCTCAGCTCTCTGGCATGTTCACTTTAAATCAGACTCTTTGGGTCTTCCATGGTATAACACTGCTAGAAGATTTTTTAACTGTCTTTTCAGGTGCGACTATGTTAGCAGCAGCTCTCACCTTAATATTAAAATTTTCCACCACTGAGAAGCTCCATGAATAACAACGGCAAGATACTCAAAGGACTTGAATTTGCCATAGCCAACATCTTTACACTTTAACCGGCTCAAGTAAATGTTTGCTAAGCCGCCGCCTTTCTTACCTTGGCAATCCGCATGAGTAAAGCTGTAATTTAGAGTCGCAGAGTCAATTAAAACAGTCGCACCATCTGAGCTAAGCCACGTTTCACTTAGTGCAATAAAATCAATTTTCCTATCACTATTAAGATCGTTGATGGAAAACATCTTGTTGGTTAATGCTCTAACATTTAGTAGTGACATATTTAATGTTTCGGAAGAGCAGAACTGAATTGTATGTGTGTTATGGGTATTTGAGATAGAAATTAAGTTATTTTTATTAGCGTCACTCTGTGCGTATTTTTTATTTAATCAATAATCTGTTTTTATAGTTTTAATGCATTGTTCATCTAGAGGTGTAATTATAATTAAATTATTCGTATTTATGCCGCACTGCCTAGATTTTTTACGTGCACTGAAGGTCGTTATTAGAGTGTTAATGCAGTGCACTTTTGAGGAAGATTTTCTTACCGAAATATCACAAGCATAACGGAAGGGGTTAGAAGTAAAAATAGAGAGTCGAGGGAGATGAATTACCTTAGCGATGTTTTCAGAGAGAACCCATGCGCCGAATCTATCTGGATGCAGACCATCCCGCTTAAAGAAATGCGGCCTCTCCCAGAAGAGGTCCCAGTTGTCTATGAACCTGATGTTTTGACTCTTGCAGAAGCCTTTCAACCAGATGTTTAACACCGGCAGACAACTGTAATACTCGTTTGATCTTCTAACGAGAGGTAAGGGACCCGAGATGAAAATTCTTGCAGCCGGGTCCTCTCCTTCGTGGCTTTAATTAGTGCTGTGAGGTTCGCCTTGACAATCTCCAACTGTCTGTGCTTCACGTCGTTTACCCTGGCATGTAATACAATAGATCCCACTGCCCTGTTGCTGTGCTTCTTCTAGACTGTCGGCGCACGTCTGATAACATCTTGGACACGAGCACAGGGAAAACAAGAGACAAAAGATTTCTGATTAGGGCATGCAATGTTTAGGTTTCTTACGATTGAATCACCAATCATAAATACATCACCCGGGGTTGAAGGTAAAATGGGGGCACGGAGAGGGTCGAACCGGTTCTAGGTGGAGATGCTTGCCTGTGCTGTTGGAGGCGTTCTAGCCTTAAACCCCTGCCTGCATAGCTGAAACAGGCCGGATTCCTCATCATCGGCGTCGTTGCTCCGACAACGAGGCACGGGGGTGAAGCTCACTTGGCCTTGAAAGTGAGCGGCACAGCATGGAGTGGATGTTACCAAACCACAATTCACTATGAAGATTTCCGATGTCGTGAAGGATTTTTCCAGCAGATCCTCCAGGTGCCTCCGTCTGGACAGGAGTTTCTGGATCTGGATGTCGAGAGCCTGGAGTTTTTTGACGACGCGGTTCATCTCCCCGTTGGTCATTGTTTGGTTCCGTTTCCGCTTCGTGCCCAAGGAAAGAATGAAATCATCTGATGCATCTTCATTCCATTGTCAGGATCTAGTTCCTTTTATCTCTTAACCTCCATGTTACACCTGTTCCACCAGACATTTTTTTTCACTACACTGATGTGATGATTTATTTTGATTTGGTTTCTAGTGCTGCCATACTTTTTTCTTTTTCTCATCAAAAAAACAGATAGATGGAACGTTAGGTCACTTTTACATAGTTGAAATAAAATCTGTATAATACACTTTGTTCATTTAAACATATTCAAAATTCAAAAACAATAATATTTCATGTACATTTTGAGGTCCTGCATTTTTTAAAAATTGAGGTGCCAGAATGGTTCTTCAGAGTTATGCCTTAGGTGAACCATTTTTGGTTCCAAAAAGACCCATCTGCATGAAAGGTCCAGAAAGGACCTTCATTTATTTAGATCTGTAGCAGATTCCATGCAGTAAACAACCATGAATAGTTATGAAATACAATGGCTTCTGATTTTAAAAGGACCCTTACTGCATACAATAATACAAGCTAAATTCAGATTTTCTTAATCTGTTAATTTCCTGCTGTATAACCTACCGCACATTAAGGATTTCATTTTTTTCCTACACTGTAAAGGGTAACCCCGACGCAGACAGGTGCTGGAGGCACAAGTACAAAAAGCACACACGATTTATTTACAGTTCAGTGTCCCCAACAGCCCAAACACACACTTTCCTTCCTCTTTTCTCCCAGTCCTTCTTTCTCTCTTTCTCCTCCACTCCTCCTCAGGAAGCTTCGTCCTCCTCCTCCTGACTCTCCCAGCACCCCCTGGAGGCGCCTATGGATCCTAACAGAGCTGCACCAAACTCCAACTCCCATGAAGCCCTGCGGGAGTCCGAAGCACCACTGCAACCCAGGGGGGTTGCCATCTAGCGTCCCAGGGGAGGTAACGTTCTGGCCATGCTTGCTCCCCAGGTCCTCCCAGCCGGGCAAGGGCCCTGTCCGCACGCTACATCACATTAGGATATTTTTCAAAACACAAAGAGCCAATTTCATAAGCAAGTGAATGAAATGATGCTTTGTCCTTTAATAGTTCTACAAGGAACCACGCGAACCAGTAAAGAACAATACAGTGCCATTCTTCTTCTTCTTCTTCTTTGAGCTGCTCCCATTAGGGGTTGCCACAGCAGATCATCTTCTTCCATATCTTTCTGTCCTCTGCATCTTGTTCTGTTACACCCATCATCTGCATGTCCTCTCTCACCACATCCATAAACCTTCTCTTAGGCCTTCCTCTTTTTCTTTTCCCTGGCAGCTCTATCCTTAGCATCCTTCTCCCAATATACTCAGCATCTCTCCTCTGCACGTCCAAACCAACGCAATCTCGCCTCTCTGACTTTGTCTCCAAACCGTCAAACCTGGGCTGACCCTCTAATGTACTCATTTCTAATCCTGTCCATCCTCGTCACACCCAAAGAAAATCTTGACATCATTAACTCTGCCAACTCCAGCTCTGTCTCCAGTCTTAAAGAATTGTTATTTTTAAGAGTGTTGGATGCCCGTGGCAGTCCTGGAGAGCACATGTGGTGGTTTTGGAGCATAGAGGGTTTGCTATCAGAGGTATCAGAGTGGAGCTGCAGTCCAGATGAGCCCACGCGTACTGACAACTGCCTGATTGTTTATTGTGTTAACAGAGGGGGCTTTTGTGCCTCAATGATTCTGAAAACTACTGTTATGTTGCCTAAAGATATTTAATACTGTTAGGGTTACCATATAAGACTCAGAACAATGGCAATGCAGACTGGCTCTTAGGATTTAGAATGTAACGTCTGTGATGGAGAAGGAGTTGGGACTCATGTGGGAGGTTGAAAAATTCCTGCTATGTTATGCCACTTGATGGTGTGTGATGTTTCTAAGGTGGTGAGACATATTTCAGAGAACTGCTAAATCATAACAGGGTTATCAACCGTCCTAATCACCTAACCAATATGCTAAACAGTAAGTCACAAACAAAAGAGAAAATCAAAACCTTCAAAACACTGAACAAAAATGATTTGTGTTACTAGAAGTTTGTTTTAGGTTTTGTCCACAATCTTCCTGCAGACACATAGTGCAGGGCATTGTTCAGGTTGTTCACAGAAGGGTTCAAAAAAACTTGTCTTGGACTAGGGGGTATCATTGAGGGGTGGAAAGATCCCTTGGAGGAACTCCTAGATGCCAGAATGAAAGATGTTTCCTGAAGATTTTGATCAGGAAAGAAGAGTGTCTTCCTAGTTAAAGGGAGAAAGAAAGCTTGTGATCAATGAGAGAATTAGGGACTAAGCCAATGAAGAAGAGAGGGGTTGGGAGCATAGCACATTGCCACACCCACCACACAACGAACCCCCTGGACTGGTACCCGAGTGCAG
>NW_026261695.1:0-21260 GCF_900747795.2 Erpetoichthys calabaricus | reverse complement strand
GTAACACCATCAACGAGCTTCTGTTCGCGGATGACTGCGCCCTCAACGCTGCCTCAGAAGCTGACATGCAGCACAGCGTTGATATCTTTGCCGAGGCCTGTAACAACTTTGGTCTCACAATCAACACAAAGAAAACTGAAGTGATGTATCAACCAGCTCCCAGGAAGCCCTACATAGAACCCACCATTACCATCAGTGGGCAGCGTCTAAACGTGGTGGACAAATTCACCTACTTGGGCAGGACCCTTTCCAGAACTGTTGTCATGGACGATGAAATGAATGCCAGACTGGCAAAAGCAAGTGCAACATTTGGCAGACTCTGCAGCACCGTGTGGGACAGGAGAGGTATCAGACAAGAAACCAAGATCAGCAGCAGTCCTCTCTACATTGCTCTACGGATGTGAAACGTGGACAGAGTACCAGCGTCATGCCAAAAAATTAAACCACTTTCACACAACCTGCCTCAGAAAACTTCTCGGCATCAAGTGGCAAGACAAAGTGCCTGACACGGAGGTTCTTGCCAGAGCAGACCTACCCAGCATCTTTACAACCTTGATGATGTCTCAACTCCGATGGGCAGGACACGTAGCCCGTATGGGTGACAATCGGCTTCCTAAAAAGCTGTTCTTCGGTGAACTCACACAAGGGAAGCGCTCCCAAGGAGGTCAATGTAAGCGCTATAAAGACACACTCATAGCAGCCCTGAAAGCCTTCAACATCAATCCTACTAAATGGGAACAGACAGCTCAGGACAAAACCAAATGGAGATCAGCTGTCAAGAAGGGGGGCTCAATCTTATGAAACTAGCAGGACTGCGGCAGCTGAACAATGCAGACAAGTCAGAAAAAACCAGCATTAGACCATTGACTGCCGCAACCATTCCATGTCCGCATTGCCAGAGACTATTCCGAGCACGCATCGGACTAGTAAGCAACCTACGCACCCACCCAGACCCACCCCCACCCTTAACCAGATGACTTGATGGTCCTTGTCGATTCGATGGACAAATGAACGAACGAACGAATTAGTATAATCTGTACTTATATTTTAACTGAGAATTGTTCACGGCGGTTGGTGCCTGTAATCAGTGCAAAAAAATACGTTTATATTTGTCAGGAAGAAGACAGTAAATTGCAGGAATTATACAAATAGTATTCTAATGACCCGGGGCTTGGTAAGAGACTGCTGGTGTGGCCCTAAAAGGGTCTTTGGTTTCTTTAGTGATGCCTCCACCATTCCACTCAGACCTTTTACAGTATCACACACTTGTCCCCTTAGCCTACAAACACATTCCCAATAGCTCTGCCTCACTCTGCTTACCCGAGGGCCAGAGGCAATATTTAATATTTGACTATTACACTATCCCCCAGTTCCATGAGCCGACCCAAAGATCAGGGTTCATGTCCGAGGCTCTCTGGTGGCCATGCTTATAGGCCAATATTCCTCTGTGGCTGGGAGACACATAATAAAGTCCTTACTCAAAGTGCCATGTCTGCCCTCCCACTTCTGCTGTTCATGGGGCCGCTTATAGAGCCGGCTTCTCTGGGTATCCAGAGAAGTATCCCAAAGATAGTTTGTGGCCTCCGAAAGAGCATGTCCCTCTCAGGGTCAAGATTCAGGGTCACTATAGTACTAATTAAAATCAAATTCAAGTACTAGAAATTATCATTATCATCATGTATTTTATGGTGACAGCAAGAAGGGTGCTTGGTGTGACATCTGGAAAGAGGAAGGAGGAAAAGAAAACCTGGTGGTGGAATAATGAATACAGGAGAGTATACAGAGGAAGAGGATGGCAAAGAAGAAGTGGGATAGTCAGAGAAATGCAGAAAGTAGACAAGAGTACAAGGAGATAAGGTGCAAGGTGAAGAGAGAGGTGGCAAAGGCTAAAGAAAAAGTGTATGATGAGTTGTATGAGAGGTTGGACACTAAGGAGGGAGAAAAGGACCTGTACTGATTGGTTAGACAGAGAGACCGAACTGGGAAAGAAGTGCAGCAGGTTTGGGTGATAAAGGATAAAGATGGAAACGTACTCACAAGCAAGGAGAGTGTGTTGAGCAGATGGAAAGAGTACTTTGAGAGGCTCATGAATGAAGAGAACAAGAGAGAGAAGAGGTTGGATGATGTGGAGATAGTGAATCAGGAAGTGCAACGGATTAGCAAGGAGGAAGTAAGGACAGCTATGAAGAGGATGAAAAATGGGAAGGCCATTGGTCCAGATGACATACCTATGGAAGCATGGAGGTGTTTAGGAGAGATGGCAGTGGAGTTTTTAACCAGATTGTTTAATGGAATCTTGGAAAGTGAGAGGATGCCTGAGGAGTGCAGAAGTGTACTGGTGCCGATATTTAAGAATAAGGGGGATGTACAGTACTGCAATAACTACAGGGGGATAAAATTGATGAGCCATAGTATGAAGTTATGGGAAAGAGTAGTGGAAGCTAGGTTAAGAAGTGAGGTGATGATTAGTGAGCAAAAGTATGGTTTCATGCCAAGAAAGAGAACCACAGATGTAATGTTTGCACTGAGGATGTTGATGGAGAAGTTTAGAGAAGGCCAGAAGGATTAGCATTGCGTTTTTGTGGACCTGGAGAAAGCATATGACAGGGTGCCTCGAGAGGAGCTGTGGTATTATATGAGGAAGTCGGGAGTGGCAGAGAAGTACGTAAGAGGTGTACAGGATATGTACGAGGGAAGTGTGACATTGGTGAGGTCTGCGGTAGGAGTGACGGATGCATTCAAGTTGGAGGTGGGATTACGTCAGGGATTAGCTCTGAACTCTTTCTTATTTGCAATGGTGATGGACAGGTTGACAGACGAGATTAGACAGGAGTCCCTGTGAACTATGTGGACGATCACTTAGACAAGACAGCAGGTGTGGTCATATAGCAGCTTTATTTTCTCATCGTCACAGTGAGCAGGTTTCAGAAAAGTAGGCAATCAATATTACATGACAGTGTCAGGGCTCTTCTGAACAACAGTTTGTTGGGTGGGGCAAAATTTTTATACCCCTAGAATGCGTGATTTAATACTCATTATGAAATGCAACAGTCAACACTTTTATTTTACACAATCCTTGAGCACCTTCAACGCCCATTTTGCAACTTGATTTCTTGGCTCCTTTGTTATGGCGTTCAGATGTAAACTAAGGGAAAACGTGATAAGGCAGTCTCAGTGTGGAATGCTTAGACCTTGAGTCCTTTTGACAAATATTTTTTCTGTTTGCTCAGCAAAGCATGTTTTTAAAGCTTACTTCTGCTTAACTCCTTAGACAAGGATTAGTACAAGGGAACAAAGAGAACATTCATCTTCCACAACTATGATATTTGCTGATGATATTGTGATCTGTAGCGATAGTAGGGAGCAGGTTGAGGAGACCCTGGAGAGGTGGAGATAACTCTAGAGAGGGGATGTGTGTAAATGAGAGGGAGGTCAGTGGAATGGTGAGGATGCAGGGAATAGAGTTGGCGAAGGTGGATGAGTTTAAATACTTGGGATTAACAGTGCAGAGTAATGGGGATTGTGGAAGAGAGGTGAAAAAGAGAGTGCAGGCAGGGTGGAATGGGTAGAGAAGAGTGTCAGGAGTAATTTGTGACAGATGGGTATCAGCAAGAGTGAAAAGGAAGGTCTACAGGACGATAGTGAGACCAGCTATATTATATGGGTTGGAGACGGTGGCACTGACCAGAAAGCAGGAGACAGAGCTGGAGGTAGCAGAGTTCAAGATGCTAAGATTTGCACTGGGTGTGACAAGGATGGATAGGATTAGAAACGAGAACATTAGAGGGTCAGCTCAAGTTGGATGGTTGGGAGACAAAGTCAGAGAAGTGAGATTGTGCTGGTTTGGACATGTGCAGAGGAGAGATGCTGAGTATATTGGGAGAAGGATGCTAAGGATAGAGCTGCCAGGGAAGAGGAAAAGAGGAAGGCCTAAGTGAAGGTTTATGGATGTGGTGAGAGAGGACATGCAGGTGATGGGTGTAACAGAACAAGATGCAGAGGACAGAAAGATATAGAAGAAGATGATCCGCTGTGGCAACCTGTAATTGCTAGCAGCACTGTATAGTTTGAAATAAGAATATTTTCACTTTCTGAAAATGTGACAAGGCAGCATTCTAATAAAAGTCTACTGAGCCATATGGGGATGAAGTATTGAAATAATTCATTTAGAAAACTTAAAGTTTTCTGTATATTTACTCCAGCATTTACTTGCATCACAAATATGGTAAAATAATTCTTGTATTTTCATAAACTACAAATCATTTCAAAATGTGCTTTGCATGACATCAATAAATGCCTTAACAGAATAGATGAAAAATAATACATTACCTTGCATCAACTTGCTTCAAATGAAGGTTGCTTTAAGGGATTTGTGCCAGTAGATTTTTAATATTTGTCTCAGATGTTGCTTTATCTCCGCTTTACTGAAGCTGCAGAGTATGTCATCATATACAATATACACACTTTGTATGTTATTGCTTATCACCAAAATTACTGAGGAAGAACTTGAGATTTCTTATCGTTTATTGCTAACAAACTGATATATTTCTTTTTTTCAGTTTGTCTTCTTTTTCTTTTTAAATATTGTCATATACTTTGTAATTTGTTTTGATGCTGGGACTTTTTAATTACAGGATCAATCACTTCACAGTGAGACTACTGCTCATCAAAATGCAGTACAGTACAGACATGAATGCTATTATTTCTAATTCTCAGAATTGTTTTACAAAGTAGCAAACCTAAATGCCTAGAGACATCAAAACAGTGACTGCAGGCTGTTTGTTAAAAGAAGGGCCTGAAGATCGATCCCAGTAAGTCAGCTCATCTCCAGGGACCCCTGCTGAATACCATCAGCAGAAAGTCTGTGCTAAAAACCTTTCACTGTGTTTGAGGGCAGCGCACTTCAAATTCAAGGCAGTACATTTTAAGTAAGGTCGCATGTGGAACATTTCTTTCAAATAAGAGCAGTGAATTTTGTCAAACAGATAATTATTGAACAACCTGCATACTTTGCAGTTTTCTGAAAACTTTGAAGTTTTTAAGGCCAATGATAAAAAGATAATTTGATGTGTGCTCTGTATGCCAAATGTTGTTAAAATTAATTATTCAGATGACAAATATAAGCAAACAAAATTCAAATCTAAGAGCTCATTAGACTCCAATAAGCAGCATGGTGGTACAGTGCTTAGAACTGCTGCTTCAGGGACCTAGATTTGATGTCCAGGTACTGTCTTGGTGGAGTTTACATACCCCATCCACGTTCATGTGGCTTTCTTTTGATATTTTAGTTTTACTTATACATCCCTATCTCATTCAGTTTGGTTCTAGGTGCTGTCCTTGCAACTCTAGACTGAAAAAAAGCCAATTTTCAACAGATTCATTATTGCACAGTTGCATGGAGGTTAATATTATTATCAGGAAAACATCACTACTATGTATTGGAAAAACAAAGTTAAATATTGATAGGGGAAGAAAACATTTCCATTTAACTGTGACAGACCTGAAAACAGACAATGGTATTTCAATAAGAGACATAAGGCTAGGTAAGAAATGCAATTAAAGCCAGTTCCAAGAACAAGTTTATAAGAAGACAGATTAGAAAGAGAAGGAAAGATTAAACAAACTCATTGTCATCCTAAATAGATAGCATATAAATTACTTAGAATCAGATGTGTTTCATGTAAATCTTTTACATTAAACCACACAATGGCCTCAGGAATTGCCAGAGTTGCTGCAATGGGATCTGATTTATGTATTAATGTCACTACTCTCTAAGTTTTTGTATGTATATTAGAGTGAAACATCTGTCCATCCCATCTGTTCTTCATTCTCAAATGGTTTCTTATGTTCAAACAAGTCTTCTGTAAAAAAAACAGTATCAGCTTTGAGATTATTGAGATGGGTTAGTAATTCATTCAGCACTTTTATAGTCTGCTAGAGTTTTAAGAATAAAGCAAGAAATAAAGTTCCAATCATTATCTTTAGATAGGAGGAATAAATAATCATTTAGATTTTATTTTTCTTTTCAGGGCCTAGAATAGGAGCCCATCCTTCATAAGGCACCTGTACATTATGGGACATAGTTACACAGTAATGGATACAGGGTCTAGGATTTGAAACATGCACTTGATTGTTATCTGTGTTGAGTTATGAACATTCTACCCACTTTTGAGTGGATTTTCCTCTAGGCTATTGGCATTCCTCTCACATTACTAAAATTGTAATGTGTTTTATTAATTGACAATTCCAAAATCACTCTGAGTGAATATGTATGTGTTTGTGGATGGACCCTGCAATGGACTTCAGATTTGAGAATCCTCAGCAATGAAGAAACAACTTCCTAAAATCCAACCCTTACTTCAGTCAAAGGGACATTCCTTTAAGTTAAAAATGAGTTTTTCTGTCTCTGAGGGAGTCTCTTTGGTGTGTAGCCCCTGGATCTCTCTATAATAGGATAGTATTCATCTTGATCAAATGGCACTCAGTTGCCTTGATCAGTGAGGAAAGAGACCATAATTAACCTTTACCAATACCTGTACAACACTTATCAAGAATTAAAGTTTGAGGAGGGAAAGAAATTGCAAAAAGTCTTTTTGTTATAATCCTGTGTCAGCACAAGTTCCATGTGCTCTACATCATCTAAGCCAAGGGTCATTTTTCTGCTCTTCATAATCATCTCTTTAATGCACTGCCCAGAGAGACCAGGAGACTATTTGGATTGGATCTGGAACAAGAAATTGAAATTTAGTCAAATAAACAAGCCAAAGTCAAAACTAGGAATTCAATTAAAACAAATAAAGTCAAAATGTTAATCCCAAAACATTATAGGGAAAACAAAGCAAAAGAATCTAAACCAGGAATCCTTAAGCAATGAAAAATAGTTTTTAGTGGAATCCACAATCTTGAATCACCAGGAAGGGTATTGGTCTTTATACAATTTACCCAAGGACATTAAAGATTTCCACCATGGTCATCCCATGGTGGAAACCACTGAGCAAAAGTTTATAAAAGAACCTAGAAAATGGCAGCACCCATAAAAAAACAAAATTGTGTTGGAAAAAGATGTGAATATTTTGCAACTATAGTGAAACAACTCTAATTTGTTTATGGTTTATGCTGTTACTTGAACTGAAAATAATATCTTGTGCATTAGGTAAATTAGGTAAAGCTTTTATTAGTTACTCCATCCAGGTTTAATAAAAAAAGTTAGTCCTGTGTGAGAATGAGCTCTGTCAGATCACCAGCACCCATCCACACAGTAAATTCCAACTGTGTATAATGCATCTCAGTTTATGTTGTGCCTAATACACAGGCTAAAAGGTGTCTGCTTCTGACAGTACAGTTTAAGTCCCTGGCTAGCAAAATCCAGACAACGAGAGGTGGGACCCTATTCTGACATCATAAATCCCATGCAGTCCTGTTCTTGTAATGACCTCACAAATGGACAGATCCCCTGCATCAGGGCTATATCATGAGTGCTGTGACTGTCCTGGGCCCCAAGTTGTCTTGGATTTCCATGCCATTTGGACCATCTTTTGGGAGCAAAGTGATGTGGTTGTGGATTGAGCTAACTTTTCACCACCAACTTTTCACTTTTCCTTTTTTATTCAAACTCCTGTAGACACAATGTATGTACCATGGAAACAAGCACGGTTGTTGCTGGAAGTTTTAAGTCTGAACCTCATACATGGCCAGTGCAAGCAACATGGTTCTTGGAGACCAACCCTGGGAAAATATCTTCTTTGGTCCTATCTGTATGACTGTGCAGCCCTATTTCGGAAGGGCAGTGCTCACCTCTTATGGAGGAAGGAATCAGGAAAACGCAAACTAAACAACTGCTTGTCTCTTAAGACTTCTGGTTGGGAGACCATGCATCCCAATTGGAGTTTAGAAAAATATTAGAATTACACAGTTTGCTTCTCACATCGTTGTCACATTGTCGTCATACTGATATAAGCAAAATATGCCTGATCACAATCCTTTTAGCTCCACAAATTGTTTTATATGCTAAACAGGTTACATGGTTCACAAAACTGCTAGGCATGTGTGAGCAAACATTGGTCACAAGTCTGGCTCTAGGAGTGGATCCCAGTATCCCTGAGCTGGTTGAGGATATTATTGATTTAGTCAAGGCTAATATGCGGGTCATTAATAGAATGTTCTTTTGGCTCCTTCCATCAGGTAACCCCATCAGAAGTATATTTATCTAGAAAATATAGTTTTACAGAACATTGAAGTGCTCAGTTCCTCTCACCCTGCCCTACCATGCAGTCACAATCCTAGAAGTGAGATGGCGGTTTCAAAAGCAACCGGTAATTGTTTTCACTGTGTCACAATTGGGAAGCATAGCCTGAATGAACCAACACAAGGCCATTACTTAAACTAAATGATTTTTGACAATTTACCTTGTGAAGCCCAAAAAAGTTCATACATTGAAGAGAATTTGCCTTCCCTTTAAGGTTTCAATGTGATTAAACAATCTCGGAGAAGATACCTGTTTTCTATTTTGCAAACCTGCAATACATTACAACAAGTCATCTTTCTTTTGAGAGCCTTTGCACAGAAAATTGCTATGATTAACTTAAAGTTTAATGAAAGGTTCATCTGCCTAATAAGTGAAATTTCTATGGCACAGCACTCAACTTAAGGAGTATGTATGTCAGAAATGTTAGCATGTGTAATTCATGGCCTGCTTTCTTTTGGTACATTTTGAAGCGCATACAGTAGGTGAGCGATCAATTTAATAACTAATAAGTATTTTAAGCAGTGACCGACTTTGTCTATACTAGTGATACATCCACTCTGATGCTTGTAACAAGCAGGTTGTATTGTTATTTATTCTGTTTTGTAACATGTGTCATCTATTAAATACCTAGGAGAAATTTGTGTGACACAGCTGGCAAAAAGCAACTTCATGTGACATAACTGGTACTTTACATGCCAGCTCTGCTACTTGAGAGGCAGAATTCATACATCAGAGATAAACTTTCAAATGTCTTAATCAACTTGTCAGTTTATGCAGGAAAATGATGGAATAAAGTTACAACTTTATTGAAAATGCTGAAGCCCACAGACCATTTCACACATTTGCTTCCAGTCTCTACATTGGTCGTTTATCTTTAAAATAATATAATATCCTGTGTCTGGTTATTTTACAGTCCAAGAGGGTACCGAACTGTAACTAAAATAAGACAAAGAAAGTTAAGAACATTACTAACAAAATAATTAGTTATTCTTGGAGCATCCATCACCCTTGTCTTTATATGTGTCTTGTTTTTTCTTTTCCCAGTCTTTGTTTTGCTCTGTTCAAGCTGAGAGGACACTATTTTGTGTTATATGTTTATGTTGTACTTCAAACCATCATACTGCTTCATCTGCTGCCTTAAATCAGTGCATGTTAAATAGGGAAAAAAGATCATGTGCAGCATTTATGATGATGGCTTTTGCATTAATTACTGAATAATTACTCAAGAAATATCCAAATGCGCAATTAAAAGTATGTACCAGTGGTATATTGCGTCTTTTTTTACTTCAATTTAATTAGTATTTCTTTGGATATAGTCAAATGCCTTGTTTAGCTCCTGGCTATGGTAGTGAGGCATATGTTTGTGAAAGCTGAAGGACCTTTAAAAAAGGACTGTGGAGTTTTAGTAGCAGATTAATAGAGCATGTAAAAGAAAAAAAATCAAACTATTATCACAACAAGCCTGTCAATCTTGAATACTTATTCAGTTTATGAGTACAAAAGGAAAATTAGATGAGATTAGATAAACTTCATTAATCCCATGGGAAAATATAGATGCATACAGCAGCAGAAATATAATAAACAAAAATACAGACTCACAGGGCAAGTAATACAGCCAATCAATCAATCGATAAATAAATTTTAAAAATTATATTATGCAGATATTTCATTATGAATATAACAAAGACATCGGGGGGAAGTATAGCAGTGAGCAGAAAAGAACCCTAGAGGTGCACACCTTGGTGGAATAAGCCTGTGGCTGAAAGTGCTCCAAAAAGTCCCTCCTGGGGGTAATGGAGAGTTTCATGATGGCTTCCAATTTTGCCACCATCTATTTTCCACAATAGCTTCCAGGTTCGTACAATATATGTTAATTGAATTATTTTGTCGCATCAGGTTTACTTTGTAAATATTATGCTTCCTGAAATATCATTGCACCTCACCAAAGCTGCCTTTGGTGATGGTAAGTGTTCAGAGGACCGGGGCAGGTGTTGCTGCTTAATGCCTTTTCTTCTCCTCCCTCTGCATGACAGAAGACTGACAGCTGTACCACCCAGACATTACTTCTGTCATACACCCTCCTGGACTCTCCTCTTCCTGCCTGGATCCCATATAACCATCTCCTACTCCACCTTACCTCAGTTTATCTTGGACTCCAGTCTGAAAAGAGCTAAATTTATCGATTGTTTTCCCTTTCCTTGTTTCCTACAATACACAGGAATCACATACTTGCCCCAATAATAATAATAATTCTTTGCATTTATATAGCGCTTTTCTCACTACTGAAAGCACTCAGCAATTGCAGGTTAAGGGCCTTGCTGAGGGGCCCAACAGAGCAGAGTCCCTATTGGCATTTACGGGATTCGAACCGGCAACCTTCCGATTGCCAGTGCAGATCCCTAGCCTCAGAGCCACCACTCCACCCCTATAAGATGACCTGTCTGTGTCATTCTTACAGCACCCAGTAGAAATCACACAAGGTCAAATATTAGGGCAGTGTTTATCATGGTCAACTAAAATGAGTATATTCTGTAAACAATAGTTTTTTAAAGTAATAAGGCTCAATTTTCTGTTCAGGAGATTTGCATATCTCCCCATAGGACTGTTTCTTCAAGGTTACTGTTTGAAAATTCCAGTGTGCCAACAGACTGGTGAGAAATAACATGTTTATTTTAATAATAATACAGCACTGTCTCCTTTTGGCCAGCATATTTGGAATTTTTCCTTCGTCTTGAAACTTGACATTGCCAGCTGTGTTCAACTGCCAAACAAAATGTCTGCATTTCTTATAAGGACTTTCTGTGGTACTGTGGGTAAAGTTGGCTCTTTTGTAAATGTTTTTCTTGTATTAGGAATTGTATTTGTATGTATTATATGTGTTGATTCTATTTTCTTTTGTGTGAATTTCAGTGTTTATGGGGATGCCAAAACAAAAACTGGAAACTGGAAACTGGAAACGAGGTTAAAAACTAAGCAAGAGGCCAAAAATCCGACAAATCGTTAATACAAATTTTAGCAAAAGTTGTGTTTAAATTATCCAAAATCTAGAATGAATTAATTATATTTTCTACCGTCACATGCGTGACGAATCGTTGCATGGAGGCCCTAACAACCAATCATCACTTTGTGATAGTGGTATCACAAAATGGCAGAGACTAAGGACAAACTAAATGTCATTATGTAAAACACCAAAACATATGTACTTTGGAAAAAACATACTTGTAAAATTTCGAATCTCCATGTTCAAAACCCCACAAAAACCCTCCTCAAAGCCTGATAGAAAAATGTGCCTTAAGAGAAATAGATTCTTAATCTACATATATTATAATTGGAATGTTCAGAGATTTTTAATGGGCCATCATTCAGTTTTGAGAAGAATTACACAGCAACCTGGAAAAAGAAAGAAGGCACAACTGTACCATGCTGCAGACCATCTGCCATGATACATATGCATTGCATTACTTAACAAGTGTTTCTCCCCACTTTGTCACATAGACATTAGAACTCTTTTCAGCACATGAGTGGATATCTTTGTGTCTACCTCCTAAAACACGGATGCTAAGGCTCCATTTTGGGATCTGTAAACTTCATTTTTGCCTGATGCCTTAGAACAGTGGTATTGTGCAACACAGATGAAACTGACAGTGGGATTTCATTTAGTCTTGTATGAATCTTTCCCCCATTGAAAATGAAAAACCAAAAGCAGCATGTGACACTACTCTAAAACATGGAAAAAAACTCCATAAATTGCTTGTGTTCTGTAAGTTGCTTGTTAAATTACTCAGTGGCTCCAAAATCTGTGTGTGATAAATATCTGCTCCATTGTTCTGAATGTCTCTTTCTTAAAGTAACATATCCAGTGTAAATAAATCGAGTTCAAGTGCCATTATCAGACACCAAGCTTTGTAAGTTGCCATGACGACTGAAGACTGCTGTCAGACAAGAAACTGCCATGAATGCAGTAACTTAAGAAGTAGAAGTGATCTCTTTGCATTAAGAATAACAATTTCTTAGAAAAGTGACAGGCTGCAGCCACAATATTAAACTGAGGATAACATCAGTTGGCAATTTTTAGCACAGTCCAGCTGGTTGAGAAACAAGCCACAAAGACAGAGTGAAGGCTTTCCTTATTTTGTTATTAATTGGACTTGGCCCAAATCAGTGACCTAGTTGTTCATTTTACGACACCTGCACATATCACAAAGCAACCATGAAATGCAGAGAGGTCTTATTATAATATTATTTCTTATTAAACTGAAGCCTACTCCTTCCAATGTGTTTATAAAGCAGCAGCAATCTGTTAGCAAATGAAGAGCCATAAAAACAATTAAAATCCAGATAGTACTATTGTAGAACTGTCAAAGAGTAGAAGTGACATCAATAATCGAATGGCAAAGGAATCCAATGGTAAGAAGTGAACACTGTGTTGTCTCAGTGCAATTGCATCTAGGGATAGGTTTAAGATAATACAGGCTTGCATTTTTAATTGGGAAAGAAAGAAAAAAAAAACACTGACAACAGCCCTTATTCACTTTACATTGATCTACAAAAAAGCACATAATACTGGTCTGCTTATGAGTTCCAACTATCAGTGATTTCCGTGTTGAAGCTTTTGCTGATTCAATAGATCCCAAGTCAAATAAATCATAATTTAGCAGAGACATCTATTTATGTTATTGTAAATTCAGTTGCACAAATGCATACTCAAATCAAGATTTTCACCTTTAGATCAGTGCTTTTTAGCACACCCTTGGACTTTGGATGACAAAAGAAACAATTATCATACAAGAGCAGTATTGCTATCAACACATAGTTGCTAAGGTGTATGCAGGACTCAGTGTTACAAATTAGTTTCTCTGAAACCTGAAATCTTGTTCACCTTACTTTAGCAAATGTTATCAACATTAAAAGATCCAGTACCATATTATTAATTTCACTTGCTTAATCACATGTAGCAAAAATATCATCCAATGAGCAAAGTCCTGTAACAGTTTTATACCATCTCTGAACTGGACTTATGGACCAGTCATTCATTCCAACAAAGCTTTTCAGTCTGATTCATCTAACTTCTCTGAAACTGCATCAAGTAGGAGTTTTGAATGTCCCTAAACACCGTCTACTAAACTATGTGGTACAAATTCAATGTGTCTACGGTTTGCTCTGTAAAGAATAATATTCTAATCTTTGTACGAACTTTACCCATTGTGGAAACTGGCCCGGACACAGACAGGCGGACACCGATGGTTCACCCAACATATGCTTATTATACATTATTTACAAATAAGTGCTCACACAACCCCAAAACTCCCCCAAAGTCCAGGCCTCAACAATGCCTTTTCCTCTCTTCAGGCCACCTCCACTCCACTCCTCCCGAGCTCCGTCTCTCTTCTTCCCGACTCAAGCCATCGAATGGAGGGAGGCGGACCCTTTTATATACACCCGGATGTGCTCCAGGTGCCTCCCGATTAGCTTCTGCCGGCACTCCTAAGTGTGGCGGAAGTACCGGCTGCGCACCCAGAAGCACTCCGGGTGTCCATGATCTTCTTCCGCCCAGCACATCCAGGTGTGGCAGAAGTGCTGAGGGCCAGGGCTCCTCAGGCATTGGGGTGCCCCCTGGCACTGACCATGGGCCCCAATAGGGTTAAGCTTCTAAGTTCTGTTCCCATGGTCCCCAAAGCCACCAGGGCAGTTGCCCCCTCGTGGTCTGGAGGAGGCGTAATCCCTCCTCCGGTCCTTCCGGGCATCGCAGCTGGGTGTCACCCCCAGCCGCTTGCCACACCATATAACTTTTCACCAGTGTCCTTGTACTCTTGTTGAAGAACTTGTTAAATTAACAATTTGGATCTCCCTTTATAGTAGTAATTCCTTTCATAATGTTGAATATTTCAACCATTTCATCTCAATCAGTATTTGATCAAACTGAAATGGTTTAACTCCTTAAATCTTCCATCATAGCCTATACCTAGAAATGACAGAATCAGCCTGGTCGCTCTTCTCTGATCTTTCACTGACACTTTTTTTGTAATACTATGACATGTGAGTCCCTGTCTTGCACCCCAAAACACAAGGCTGAGTCTCAGTACTTTAGCCAAACCAGCTTTATTCAGCTTGAAACAGGAACAGCACAGTTATTTATTGCGGGATCTACCACTTTCGTATACCCAGACACAGCAATCAGGCAGGGTCGTGGCCAAGTAATACTGTTCCCTGTATTTATAATGTGCCTTGCATCACCCATCGACGACGGCCCTTATAGCGTGACCGCGGTCGGCTCAGATTTGCTTTTGCAATCAGCCACTGCAGCGCTTTGGGCCTGCGGTTGCCCCGACAACGAATAAACTGTCTTCCACAGACAAGGCGATCGTGCTTTGGGATGCTCTTCGGCATGTCGTCCCATTGGAGGGAGTCCCAAAAGACTTTAGAAACCTTACCTCTCCCCCTTCAGCTTTGTCCAACAGGTGTGGGCAAAGCGACTATCCAAGCCAGGCTTGGCTAGGCAGGAGAGAATGTCAGCATTGGTGTGAGCAGATCCGGGATGGTGGTGAACATCAAAAGCAAAAGCCTGCAAACTGATAGAAAAATGAGTGAGCCAGGCGTTTGTATCCTTCTGTTTGTACAGCCATTGTAGCGGGGCGTGGTCAGCCATCAGGGAAAAACTGTTCTCCCCAGAGATAGTAACGGAGGGCTTCCACTGCCCACTTAGTTGCTAAGCACTCCTTTTCAATAGTCGAATAATTATGCTCCCTGGGTTGCATCTTTCTGTTGAGAAACGTGATGGGGTGATCTTCCCCCTCAAAACATTGTGAGAGCACCGCTCCTAAACTGAAAGTGCTAGCATCTGTTTGCAGAATAAATTCCTTTGAAAAGTCTGGATTGCGTAGAACCGGGAATGGCGATAAAGTGTCTTTTAGGTCCGTGAAAGCTCTGTCACAGGCTTTGGTCCGGACAATACTTTTTTTTTTTAAAATTTTATTGATTTTATTGTAATCATTCTTTATAAATAGATCAATTTTTACAAAAAATAGGATTGAAAACAAATCAACCCCCTCCAGACAATACTACGATTCTTTCAGACCTTTGTCAAGTCAGTGAGGGGGGTGGCCCAAAGCGCAAAATTGGGAATGAACCATCTGTGATACACCGTGAGCCCGAGGAAGGCACAAACCTGCAAGCACCTCCCTGACCTTGTCCATTTGAGGTTTGAGTAAACCCTTCCCCATGTTATATCCCAGATATTGGGTTTCCGACATACCTAGCTTGCACTTCATCCGTAAACTGTCAAGTACCCCCTGAAGGCGGAAGAGATGAGATTCCCAGTCAATACTGAAAACGGCCACATCGTGAAGATAGGCACCGGCGTACATGGAATGGGGATGCAGGATCTGGTCCATCATTCGCTGAAAGGTCAGCGGTGCACCATGGAGACAAAAAGGGAGTGCCGTAAATTCAAACAACCCGTCCGGAGTGGCAAACATGGTCTTCTCACAACTAGACTCTTTAAAGGGGACTTGCCAATAACCCTTCGTGAGGTCAAGGGTGGAGATATATGAATCCTGCCTGAGCTTTTCCAACAGCTCGTCCACATGTGGCATTGGGTATACATCAAACTTGGAAATGTTATTCAAACGCCTAAAATCAATACAGAACCGAACTGAACTTTTGAAGTTTGAGACAAGTACAATTGGACTTCACCATTCGCCTTTGCTTGGCTGGATAACACCTAATTGGAGCATCTGTTGGACTTCCTCGTGTATTACTTTCCTTGTCGCCTGGTAGATGATACGGGGGCACCTGTATAGTAACACTGGGTGAAGTGACAAAATCTTGTGTTCTGCAATTGTAGCCCGGCCAGGCATTGCTGAAAAGATGTCAGAGTTCCCTTTGATCAGTGATAGTAATTCCGATTTCTGTGTGTCAGTTAAATCACCACCAAGAACGATCTCAGTCTGGGGGACTGTTGTGGCCGTGACCAGGACTTCATGATGGTCATGCCACTCCTTTAAAAGATTAACATGCAAAATTTGTATGGGTTTCCGCCACCCAGGGATTCTGACTTTATAATTTACTGGAGGCATACGCTCTATCACTTCCAGCCCTTCCCATTCGGTCTGAAATGTATGTGGATCGAATGGGAACTTGCGGAGTTTGTCTTGTCATTATTACAATTTTGTGCCTCCTGCTTGTGCACAATCTGGCAATCTGCTCTTGTAGCAAAATGACTCTGTTGACGAACCTCCCCCCTGGGGGTGTCTCATGAGTCCCCATCCATTCAGCCTGAAAAATGTCCAATAACCCACACGGTCACTGGCCAAGGGCTCATCCCAATGGATGCTTGCAGGGCTTCTCAGAGAGCAAACAGGAGGAAAGGTACAATTGTATCTCAGGAAGTTGGATCGTCATGGGCTACCTGGTGAATCATCTGTTTTAGGATTTTATTAAATCGTTCAGTCACGCCATTTGACTGCGGATGATAAACCATGGAGTGTAACTGCGTAATTCCAAAACTTTCGCATAGCTGCTTCATAATGCGAGACATAAAGGGTGTCCCCTGATCAGTGAGAATTTCGCAAGGGATACCAATATGTGTGAACATATCTGAGGGTGCTTTTGCAGTAGTTTGGGTGTCCGGCCGTCGTAGCACTGCTACTTCTGGGTATCTTGTGGCATAATCGACTAACACAAGCATATACTGAAAGCCACTTTAACTCCTGGGAAGCAGGCCAACAATATCTAATCCCACCCTCGCAAAGGGGACGTCTAAAATAGACATTGGTACAAGGGATGCCCTGGTCGGTCTGTGAGCGGAAACTATTTGACAGTCAGGACAGGTCTTACAAAAATCGTTACACATCCTGGCCCATATTCACCCAATAAAAGTGTTTTGAAGTGCATTCCCTCATCTTTTCTGCACTGAGGTGAACCCCAAAAAATGACTGAGCAATTTTTAAAACCTTCTCCCTATGCTCACTTCGTACTACCAACTGCTAGATATCTCCATCACCCATGCAATCAGAAATCACCTGATACAGAAAACCATCCTTAAGTAAAAAATGTGTTTTTTTTAAATTTGGGTCCTCTCTCTCCAGATAGCAAAAGTCATTTTTGACATGGGCTTCTCAGTGCTGGGAGCCTGCGGTTGACCTGGCAAGCCGTCTTCCACAGGCATGGCGATCGGGCTTTGGGACGCTCTTCAGCGTGTCATCCCGTTGGGGGGAGTCCCAAGTGAGTTTAGAAAACTAACAATATGCATAGCAAAACTGCAAAATGTACTCCAGATAAAGCCACACTGGTGCATTGTATAGCTTAAGTATAACATCCTTTAACTAGAATACCACACATGAGGCTATATAACCTAAAATCCTAGTGGCCTTCTTGATCGCTTCTGTGCACTGTCTGGATGTAGAAAGATATTTAAGTCCTGCTCATATGGCATTCTTTCAAGTTTCCCAACCTGTAATTTTGTATTCAAATCTAACATTTTTACTCAGATGTAATACTTTAATATAAGTAAATGTAAACATTTTCCACAAATATGCCCAAGTCTCAATTCTGTCCAGGTCCATCAGAAATCATTTAACTAATTCTAGAATACATTGCATTCTACCTTGTTAAACATAATCTGAAACATAATCAGCTTGTTATTTATTTTTGTATCAAGGTAATTTATTTACATTAAGAAAGAGCAGTGGCCACAGCATTGATCCTGGAGTGTCACTATTTTTACCATCACCTAACTCAGAAGAAGTTCCATGTACCATAAACATTTACATCCTGTGTTCAAGACCACTTTCCACTGCACCTTGAAAAACAACTTTTAGTTTTAACACAGGCCTTATGTTCTCATTTGGGACCTCATCAAAAGGCTTCTGAAAATGAAAATAAACAATGTATTCACCTCTCTGATTGTAGGTTTTTGTTACTTCCCCATAGAATACCAGCATATTAATGAAACACAGTCTCCCCCATCCACGTCCATTTTCATTCTTCACTAATACTGTTGTTTTTGACAGGGGTCGCTCAATTTCTACCATACTAACTGCTTCCAATACTCTACCCAAAATGAATTTAAATCTAACTGGTGTATAGTTATTTTAATCAGCTCAACATTTTTAAGTAATGGAACAACATTTGGTATTGTATTGCACCCACACTTGCATCACTAACCACCTTAACTACTCCAGGATGAATGTTACCTGTTCACAGTAATTGGTTTCATTCTATCCTTTTTAATCCAAGCAGGATTTGTCTCTCTCCAATTTCCAAATTACAGAGTACCTCCTAAATATTCCCTGTATCTAATGTTAAGTTGTCAACTTCCTCATATTTGAAAACCTCAGAAATGTGGGAAATCACAGCATGTGCTATTTGACAGTCTATATATGTAACCTTATTCTTACCATCCTAATATACATCACCGCCTTTGCCATTCTTTTACTACTAAAATACTGAAAGATCCAAGGGAGTATACTGTCAGGATTCTAGGCAAAGAATCATAAACAGTGGGTCATAATATCACACTGAAGTCATTCAAATAGTACATGATAAAATACACAGAATATGAAAAAATAAGGATAGTGGCTCTAGAAAAAAATCTTAAATCCAAAACGTGGAAAAATTTTAATTTTGAATGCAATGAGGGCTTGACTGGTGGCTTTTGTGGAGATATTAATTATGCTGTACAAAAGCAATAACACTTTTCGTCAGAAAACTTGCCATTTTAAGGCCTTGAAACTGGAATCTACCATCTGAGGACAGAGGACGCTTCTGCTCCTGAACTTGTCAACGAAAGAAAAAGAACCGAGTCACCCTGAGGTACTGTGCTCTTATCTTTTATCTCTGCGCTATCGTAATGAAAGCAAGGTCGCCGCACCTGAACTTGAGAAGATTTTAAGAGACTGTGATATTGTAAAAGATTTTGTGGATGATCGCTTTTGCTTTTGCCTGAGTTTTGAGGCCTCTCTATAAGAAAATATCTGCTTTGTTGGAACGTTCCTGTTGTGACGTTTGTTGCTGTCAAGAGAACCAGCTGTCAGTCTTTGAGCTGTTATCATGGCAATGTCTAAGCATAATTCCAGTGAAATTAGTAGTGAATTGAGTACAGACTCGAAGCCAGAAAATGTAATCGGAGATCTTAAAGGTCACATAAGTCAGAGGAAAGAAAAACTTTCTGTGCTTATAGCTGAAATAGAAAGTCTTAAAGATACTCCAGAAAATCATTTAGCAGTAGCTGAAAGACTTGAAAATTTTTGCGACACGCACAGTGAGATAGAAGAGTTGAATCAAAGGCTAATATCAATGTTGAGTAAACAAGGCGCGATTAAGAAACAGAAAACGACATTCGCTGAAAGCTCAAATAATTGGAACGCATTTATTAATGTTACAAAGCTATGGCTAAAAGATGCAAAATGACTGTTAACACACACATCCGACGAACAGCTAGTTAACAAATTCGAAGGGATGCAATTGCAAGAACGGGATCGCTCAAAGTCAAAGACACAAAAGGCTTCTCCACAGTTAAAGTGTGCTTTGGAAATTAAATGTGACTCTTTAGCCCAGAAAGGCGCTGCGGCGACATCATCACCCTCATCGACAGTCACACTTGAACGCACAGAATTTGATAGTATAATACAAATGCTACAAAACCTCGAAGCTAAAGTGAAGAGGTTGGAACAACCCACAACTAGCGCAAGACCCGACACTCAGAGCTCCAGAAACGATGAACTAGATGTATTAGTGCAAAATCAAGCGGAATATCAGAAGAATCAAGCTGAATGTCAAAAAGCAATTACAGAAATGGCCAAAATCGTTAACCCAACAAAATACGGCTACTACTCAACCACCTCCAGCGCCGCGTGTTGAAGTACCACACAGGCAGGTACCTTTATTTTCAGGTGACCCGTTGGCTTATGCAGACTTCATTAGAGCCTTTGATAACGCTGTTGGGGAAGTATTACAAAACCCTCAAGATAAATTAGATTATTTGATACAATTCACAAGAGGTCATGCTCAGGACTTAGTTAAAGGCTGTGTGCGACTGCCACCAACTCGAGGTTATGAAAAGGCCAGAAAGCAACTTGAAACTTACTTTGGTGATGAAGTATTCATAGCTGATGCATATATGGAAAGGGCATTGAAGTGGCCTCAAATAAAACAAAATGATAGTGTAGCTCTGAGAGAATATGCAATCTTTCTTGATAGCTGTATAGATGCAATGACAAGCACAGGGAGTCGCGACGCATTTAATAACAATCCAAATATTTGTATTATAATCTCTAAGCTCCCATATACTTTAAGAGACAAGTGGCGAAACTGAGCCTTTAAATTTAAAGAAAAGGAAGCAAGAAGAGCGGGTATTGATCACCTGATCACCTTTTTACATCGTCAGGTAAGGATGATGATGGATCTCTTTTATGGAGATGTCTCACAAGGTAGCACGGAGAAAAAGGAAAAAACTGACAAAAGTAAGTCTCCTCAGAAATATGGTCAGAGATCGAGAAGTATTTATGCCACAAGCATTTCTGATGTCGATGAAGAGGAGGCAAGAGAAACCTTGGTTGAAAAGACTGTTAATGATACATGTGCATTTAAAAAGCCTTGTGTATTTTGCAGTGGTCAGCATATCCTTGCTGAATGTAGTAAAATCAAAGGATTGCCACACAAAGAAAGAATTGACTTTTTAAAATCTAAAGGTTTATGTTTTCGCTGTCTCAAACAGGGGCACCTTGGTAAGAACTGTAAAGAAAGAATGAAATGTCAGACATGTTCTTTTCAGCACCCAGACATCTTGCACATCAAAGGAGAATCTGGAACAACATCTAAATCCACAGCTAGTGTGGCGACATCTACTGAAAAGGAAACAGAGTCTGGAACTTGTGCCTTTACTGGGGCCAGAGAAGAGTGTGCACTACAGGTAGTTCCTGTTAAGGTAAAATCTAAGAAAGGCGAAAGGTACGTAGAAACATATGCCTTTATAGATCAAGGCAGTACAGTTACGATTTGCACTGAAAGGCTCCAG
>NW_026261694.1:15000-21450 GCF_900747795.2 Erpetoichthys calabaricus | reverse complement strand
ATATATATATATATATATACACACATATAATATATATATATACTAGCAAAATACCCGCGCTTCGCAGCGGAGAAGTAGTGTGTTAAAGAGGTTATGAAAAAGTAAAGGAAACATTTTTAAAATAACGTAACATGATTGTCAATGTAATTGTGTTGTCATTGTTATAAGTGTTGCTGTCATATATATATATATATTGCTAAAATTGAGGGAAAATATACCAATAACAGTTTGTTAAGGATCTGTTTTTTTGTGAAGCTGCGTTCACTCGAGTGATCACGTCGAGATGACTTGCTGGCTAACCATAAGCGTTACCTGGTAGGTAACCACCCATACAATCAGATTGTGAATCAGACTACGAATGCCGTGAATGTAATTACCCCGATCTACATGCTGTCAAATAAACGAACCACACGCCGTGGCGCAATTTTAGGGGCTTAGCCTCTAGCGCTGACGTCCGAGGTTCGATTCCCGTAAGGGAGTGAAGTGAGCGCTTCGCACCGGCGAAGTACTGCTTTTAAATTTTTATTAAGAAGAAAAGAAAAACCTTTTTAAATTAAGTCTTAAAAAGAGCTGTAAAGATATTGACAATAAGCTACGCAAACCCACCAAGACATGCAATCGTTTAAATCAAAGCGCGAGTCGAAAAACACCATCCCATAATATTAGTTAACGATTAACACATTTCTATATGTATTGTAAGCATACAATACAACTGATAATATGTTGCGCTTATTTATCTGGTGTACTGACATTTTTGTGCGTTTAACGGCTGAAATCTAACGTGGTTTGTGCCCTTCAGAATGAAAAGAATTTGCATTTACCTTTTTAATAAAAGGCGAGCTTTTAAGCCTGATAAATCACCCCGTAAATGCACACGTTTAATTGCACATGTGTTAATATGTATGCTTACACAGTATTAAAGGACACTCAACAAGTACACAGTATTAAAAGACAGTCAACAATTAACGTCATTTACCTTCGTTCCCGCGTTTGACTTGTGCTGTAAATCTCTTCCTCGTTTTCAGTTCATGTGATTACGTAGGAGGCATAATACGTGATGACGCGATACGTGACTCCGCCTCCTCCATTAGAGTATATGGACAAAAAACAGGTTCCAGTTATGACCATTACACGTAGAATTTCGAAATGAAACCTGCCTAACTTTTGTAAGTAAGCTGTAAGGAATGAGCCTGCCAAATTTCAGCCTTCTACCTACACGGGAAGTTGGAGAATTAGTGATGAATGAGTCAGGCAAACAGGTTCCAGTTATGACCATTACGCGTAGAATTTCAAAATAAAACCTGCCTAACTTTTGTAAGTAAGCTGTAAGGAATGAGCCTGCCAAATTTCAGACTTCTACCTACACGGGAAGTTGGAGAATTAGTGATGAGTGAGTCAGTCAGTCAGTGAGTCAGTGAGGGCTTTGCCTTTTATTAGTATAGATACACACACACACACACACACACACATAAACATATATATACATATACATATATACACATATCTACATATATATATATATATATATATATATACATATACACATCCACATATATATATATATATATATATATATATATATATATATATATATATATATACATATATATATACATATATCAACATATATACACACATACATAAACACACACATATACACATATATATATATATATATATATATATATATATACACATCTACATATATATACACATTTATATATATATATATCTAGACATACATACATAGATAGATTGACACATATATATATATACATATCTACATATATATATATATATGTAATTGTGTTGTTATTGTTATGAGTGTTGCTGTCATATATAGTAAAATACCCGCGCTTTGCAGCGGAGAAGTAGTATGTTAAAGAGGTTATGTAAACATATACATATACATATACATATATATACATATCTACATATACAGATATCTACATATAGCAAAATACCCGCGCTTCGCAGCGGAGAAGTAGTGTGTTAAAGAGGTTATGTAACAATATATATACATAAACATATATACATATATATACATATCTACATATACACATATCTACATATACATATATATACATATACACATCCACATATACATATATATATATACATATACAAATTTACATATCTACATATATATATATATATATATATATATATATATATATATATATATAGATATATATATATAAATATATATATAGATATAAATATAGACATACATATATACATACATACATTCAAATCTATAATAATAAAAGGCAAAGCCCTCACTGACTGACTGACTGACTCACTGACTCACTCATCACTAATTCTCCAACTTCCCGTGTAGGTGGAAGGCTGAAATTTGGCAGGCTCATTCCTTACAGCTTACTTACAAAAGTTAGGCAGGTTTCATTTCAAAATTCAAAGCGTAATGGTCATAACTGGAACATATTTTTTGTCCATACACTGTAATGGAGGAGGCGGAGTCACGTATCGCGTCATCACGCCTCCTACGTAATCACGTGAACTAAAAACAAGGAAGAGATTTACAGCACGAGTCACACGCGGGAACGAAGGTAAATGACGTTAATTTTTGACTGTCTTTTAATACTGTGTAAGCATACATATTAACACATGTGCAATTAAACGTGTGCATTTACGGGGTGATTTCTCAGGCTTAAAAGCTCACCTTTTATCAAACGCGGGAACAAAGGTAACTGACGTTGTTCACTGTCTTTTAATACTGTGTAACCATACATATTAACACATGTGCAATTAAACGTGTGCATTTACGGGCTGATTTCTCAGGCTTAAAAGCTCGCCTTTTACTAAAAAGGTAAATGCAAAACTATTTTCAATCAGTTTATTGAAACGCTCCCCGTTAAGGATTGCAATAACATATTCGCGAGATAAAAGAACGAAGTAGGGGGAAATGGAGGAAGAGCCGCAAACAGCGAACAGCAAAAAATTAATTAAACAATTGAGAACGGAGCGAGTTAAGCATACAAGCATGTTCATAAGGGAAAGAAAGCACGGTGTAAAACGTAAGTTTAAATTAAGTTTATAGAAACGCTCCCGCTGCGGATTGCAATAACATATTCGCGAGATAAAAGTTTAATGAGAACACACGAGGTATAAACGAACCACACGCCGTGGCGCAACGTTAGGGGCAACAGTTTCAACCATTCTATGATCTGCTTCTCGCAACTGAAAAGACGGCACATGGCGGATGTTAGCCGACTTGCTGACCGCAACGTTAGGGGCTTCAACTATGGCGCTGACGCCACATCTCAGTGCCAACACTTTGCAGACTCTACTTAAAAGACACGCCCTCCTCACTGGACAGTTAAAAACACCAATCAAACTAACGATGACATCAAGTATTACCCAATCAAAAGTAGGAAAGGAGGCATCTTCATAAAATGCGTGTGGGATGATTTGCATGACACGCTGCTTTAAAAAAAAAATGATAAAAAAAATACGGGATAAATCCCGTCCAGTATTGATTCAAAACGGGACGCGCAATTTCATTCTCAAACGCGGCACAATTCCGTATTTTAAAGGACGGGTGGCAACCCTACAGTGCCAGGTAACCACCCATACAATCACATTGTGGTTCAGACTAGGAATGCAATGAATGTAATTACCCCGATCTACATACAAGGCGAAAGTCTTGCAACATTCAAAGATGATGGTTTGGGATAAGTACACCATACAACATAAAAGAGCTTATGAAGCCTTGAACCGAAAAAAGCAAGATCTCAGAGATCGTAAAAAAAAAAAATAGGAGGTAATGTCGTTTTACTCGCTGTAGATTTTAGTCAAACATTACCAGTTATTCCACGAGGGAGACCAGCAGATCAACTCAACGCGTGTTTAAAATCCATGCTTCTCCCACGCTCGGTTATATGTCGCGTGTTCTCGGGTAGGTGCACCAAAAAATGTATACCTTTAAGCATGTAATGGGCAAACAAAAAATGAGGTATACCCGAAGGCACTGCAGTAGTACTTAATGTAACTTTACTTCTTAAATGTTAATGTTTTACTGTTTAATAATTTCTACGCTTCTTATATGTTGTTCAAATTCTTTTATCAAAATACCACTGACAGCGCAATGCACGATAACATGGAGTGAATACACCATACGCATCCGCCCACGGCTGCCCTGCTGTGCGCAGATAGGAGTTGATTCTACAATAAAATAAAATAAAGATAAAAAGACTAAAACAATCATCACCCATAAAGCGGATAGTAGACGTGACGTACTATATGTGTACCACATTTCAAGTGTATAGGTGAAACGGTTTGCGAGCTACAGGTCATTTAAAATCCTGGACAGACACACAAATTGCCACGGTAGCAAATTACAGAAGAAGATTTTACTGTTTAATAATTTATATTTATATGAAATGTGCTTCTTATATATTACTTCATATTCTCATATGATAATGATGTTAATGTTTATATTGATTTCTGTGTTATTAAAACTGCATGTATGTGTGTATATGTGTATATATATATATATATATATATATATATATATATATATATATATACTAGCAAAATACCCGCGCTTCGCAGCGGAGAAGTAGTGTGTTAAAGAGGTTATGAAAAAAAAAGGAAACATTTTAAAAATAACGTAACATGATTGTCAATGTAATTGTGTTGTCATTGTTATAACTGTTGCTGCCTTATATATATATATATATATATATATATATATATAATATATATATATATATATATTATATATATATATATATATATATATATATATAATAAATTATATATATAATATACACACACACATAAACATTTATATACATATATATACATATCTACATATACACATATACATATATATACACACATACATAAACACACACATAAGACTTACTGAGTGAAACGGGCTTTCATTGACAATCATGTTACGTTATTTTTGAAATGTTTCCTTTTTTTTTCATAACCTCTTTAACACACTACTTCTCCGCTGCGAAGCGCGGGTATTTTGCTAGTATATATATATATAGCAAAATACACGCGCTTTGCAGCGGAGAAGTTGTGTGTTAAAGAGGTTATGAAAAAGTAAAGGAAACATTTTAAAAATAACGTAACATGATTGTCAATGTAATTGTGTTGTCATTGTTATGAGTGTTGCTGTCATATATATATATATATATATATATATTATATACAGTAATCCCTCCTCCATCGCGGGGGTTGCGTTCCAGAGCCATCTGCGAAGTAGAAACCATATGGTTATATGGTTATTTTTATATTGTCATGCTTGGGTCACAGATTTGCGCAGAAACACAGAAGGTTGTAGTGAGACAGGAACGTTATTCAAACACTGCAAACAAACATTTGTCTCTTTTTCAAAAGTTTAAGCTGTGCTCCATGACAAGACAGAGATGACAGTTCCGTCTCACAATTAAAAGAATGCAAACATATTTTCCTCTTCAAAGGAAACAGAGTAAAGCAAACAAATCAATAGGGCTGTTTGCTTTTAAGTATGTGAAGCACCGCGACACAAAGCTGTTGAAGGCGGCAGCTCACACCCCCTCCGTCAGGAGGAGAGAGAGAGAGAGAGAGAGAGAGAGAGAGAGAGAGAGAGAGAGAGAGAGAGAGAGATTGTTTTTCAAACAAAAATCAATACGTGCCCTTTGAGCTTTTAAGTATGCAAAGCACCGTGCAGCATGTCCTTCAGGAAGCAGCTGCACACGTCCCATTCGTCTAGGTGTGCGAACAGCCCCCCTACGTCAGCGCAAGAGAGAGAGAGAGAAAGTAAGTTGGGTAGCTTCTCAGCCATCTGCAAATAGCGTCCCTTCTATGAAATCAACTGGGCAAACCAACTGAGGAAGCATATACCAGAAATTAAAAGACCCATTGTCCGCAGAAACCCGCGAAGCAGCGAAAAATCTGCGATATATATTTAAATATGCTTACATATAAAATCCGCGATGGAGTGAAGCCGCGAAAGGCGAAGCACGATATAGCGAGGGATCACTGTGTATATATATATATATATATATATATCTATAATAATAAAAGGCAAAGCCCTGACTGACTGACTGACTGACTGACTGACTGACTGACTGACTGACTGACTGACTGACTGACTCACTCACTGACTGACTCATCACTAATTCTCCAACTTCCCGTGTAGGTGGAAGGCTGAAATTTGGCAGGCTCATTCCTTACAGCTTACTTACAAAAGTTAGGCAGGTTTCATTTCGAAATTCAAAGCGTAATGGTCATAACTGGAACATATTTTTTGTCCATACACTGTAATGGAGGAGGCGGAGTCACGTATCGCGTCATCACGCCTCCTACGTAATCACGTGAACTAAAAACAAGGAAGAGATTTACAGCACGAGTCACACGCGGGAACGAAGGTAAATGACGTTAATTTTTGACTGTCTTTTAATACTGTGTAAGCATACATATTAACATATG
>NW_026261694.1:5000-10000 GCF_900747795.2 Erpetoichthys calabaricus | reverse complement strand
CTTCACAAGAAACAGTCTTGGATAAGGCACCAGTCTATTGCAAGGCCTAATCATGCACATACTCACACTTGCATAGAGCCATTTTTGGAATCTTCAACTGAAAATGTTTTTATTTATTAACACTAGAATTACCACAGTCTACGAAAAAACTCGTAGATCCGACCCACCTTAAAACCGTTCTCACTTCTCCTTTGTCTTCTAAATGTGCAGATTAACACGAGCAGCAAGCAGCCGGCTATTCCATCCCCCACCGCCGCAGAACGTTCACTAAATTTTCCCAGCTCATGCCTTGTTTGATTATCTGGCAGTGACTGAAGTGCTGGAGTTTTAGAGTGGAAATAATAGGTCGCTATTTGGAACACACGCATTGTATGCGTGTTCCGTTTCTACAGTAATCTGTGTAAACACATTTTTAAAACAGAAATGTTTTTCATATTTTAGTAGTAAGTGGCAAAATGTAGGCATAAACTATATAATGTATGAAGCCTGAAGTCCAAAGATCAAGTAAACACTTTCACAAAAGGTTCAAGGATGATGCAACAGCTTCCGTGGCGTAGCGGTAAGATTTGCTGACTTGTAATCAAGAGTCCCCGGTTCGATCCCCACTCACTCCTATATTTGCCGTTTTCAGTAGTGAGCTGCTCTTTTTGTTAATATTATACGGTACACACATACATTTGGTTTGCCTCTGTAACACACGGTGTGCATTTATAGGACTTGTAAAAGTTACCTTTTTTTTTTTTTTTTTTTTTACTTCTCTCTAAATCACGATCATGATACATACTACACACCCAGGGATCTGACACTGTTATTTTTTATTTGAAATGGAATATCTGGAGATGTGAGTGGTGTTTTGAGACAATGGAACTGGACATTCTCTCATCTGGAGGGATAAAAGCTGACACACAAACACTGGCGAATCTGCCTTCTTCGTATCTCACCTCACTTGATTTTTTTTTATTCAGTTTTATTGAGTGTTCCTGCTCATGCTGAATTAGTGTGCACCTTATGGTGTATGATGTCAAAAAAACACAGACGTAGGTATATATGATATTTGGAATTATTTGTTTTATGACCTGTATAGTACATTTCGGAAAACTTTGTGGCACGGATGCAACATTATTCATATTATTCATATTCATTCGCATAACATCTTGCAGTTTGTAATCAGTGACTGCGTGTTTTTTTTTTCCCAATCTTGCCAGTCCCCACATGTTGCTGTATGCTGTTTCTTTTGTACTCCAGGACATGCAGAGGATAGAATAGTACAGAGCAGTAAGTTCAGCGTTATATGCAATCATCAGATTCAAATGTTAACTGTTCACACACACGCAAGGATACTCTTTCCTACATTTACAACGTGTGTACCTGTTACAATGTACACGCTTCTCTCTGTGCTGTGGTTCCTATTACACACCTGAAAGAAGAGACAATATATTTGAAAACATCATCGCACTAATGCAATATTATTTGAAATGAACAGTGTCAGATCGGGTGTGGATTTATGTTGGCGCTATTACTGAAAGAAAAAAAAGATGAACATGTGCGTTAATCCTGCAGCACTGAATAAGCTCCCATGCTCTAACATCCCCCCCCCACACCCCCGATCTGACTCTAGGAAACAGCGCAAGTACAGACGCAAACCAAGTGTGATCAAGAGTCACCGGTTCGATCCCCACTCACTCTTATATTTGCCGTTTTCAGTAGTAAGCTGCTCTTTTTTGGGGGGGGCGGTAGTATGTATTGTGATCGTGATTTAGAGAGAATAAAAGTAAAAAAAAAAATGGTAACTTTTACAAGTCCTATAAATGCACACCGTGTGTTACAGACGCAAATCAAATGTATGTGTATACTTTATAATATTAACAAAAAGAGCAGCTCACTACTGAAAACGGCAAATATAGGAGTGAGTGAGGATCGAACCGGGGACTCTCAATGACAAGTCAGCAAATCTTACCGCTATGCCACGGAAGCTGTTGTATCATCCTTGAACCTTTTGTGAAAGTGTTTACTTGATCTTTGGACTTCAGGCTTCATACAATACATAGTTTATGCCTACGTTTTGTCATTTACTACTAAAATATGAAAAACGTTTCTGTTTTAAAAATGTGTTTACATAGATTACTGTAGAAACGGAACACACATGAAATGCGTCTGTTCCAAATAGCGATCTATTATTTCCACTCTAAAACTCCAGCACTTCAGTCACTGCCAGATAGTCAAACAAGGCATGAGCTGGGATAACTTAGTGAACGTTCTGTGGCGGTGGGGGATGGAATAGCCGGCTGCTTGCTGCTCGTGTTAATCGGCACATTTAGAAGACAAAAGAGAGCTGAGAACGGTTTTAAGGTGGGTCGGATCTACGAGTTTTTTCGTAGACTCTGGTAATTCTAGTATTAATCACCCCATGTGGTTTGTAGTGATGGCTGAGGAACAGGGCTGGCTCTACAGTCTAGTCAAACTAGGTAGTCTTCTAAGGTGTCTAAGTTGGGTTGCTTTTATTTATATATATATTCTCATAAAAGACACAACAATCATAAAGTTTTGGGGTTTTTAGGCCCTGTATACTGTAAAGTAAATCAAAAGATAATTTTTCCGGCAGTGTTTTCAAGCACAGTACAACCGACTGGCACAACATGGCTGGGCGGACAACTTTATAGTGGGGGACAGGAAGTGACGAAATGATGGGGAAGCCGTGGTGGTGGATGGGTAGAAGATGTCATCAGGAGGGGACCATTGGTAAGAAAGGGGCCCAGAAGCGGGTGGAAACATTAGTCTTCCGGTAGTGGTCATGGCGGTGATGCTTCGCTTTTTCTGGAGGAATAGAAAAAGAGAGGTTAGAACCCCGACATTTTCCCCTGGCACTACTTGTCGTGGCGCCCATCGGGTCCTTAAGCCACTCCCCATGCGCTCATGTGTGACATGACCCCCCCTTCAGCCCAGACCCATAGGGTCGGGTGGCCCGAACCGAGAGGTCGTGAATCCGAGAGAGAGCATCAGCATTGGACTGAAGGTTACCACAGTGATAAGTGACAGTGAACTTATAAGGCTGCAAGTCTAAAAACCACTTGGTGACCCGAGGATTCGACTCCTTGTGGAGGGCCATCCACTGGAGGGCGGCATGGTCCGACACCAGGGTGAATTCACGGCGCAGCAGGTAGTACCGCAGGTGAGTTACTGCCCACTTGATGGCCAAGGCTTCCCGTTCCACTGCTGCATACCTGGTCTCCCGATCCAACAATTTCCTGCTTAGGTATAGCACAGGGTGTTCGACGCCGTCAGTGCTTTGGCTCAGCACGGCACCTAGACCTGTGTCTGAAGTATCAGTCTGTAGGAGAAAAGGAAGAGAAAAATCAGGTGTTCTCAATACCGGTGCTGTTGTCAGGGCTGTTTTCAGGTCGTTGAATGCCTGTTCCGTAACATTGGTCCATGCCACATGTAAAGGGGCCCGTTTCTTTGTCAGGTCTGTCAAAGGGGCTGTTCTCTCAGAAAACCGAGGTACAAACCGGCGGTAGTAACTCGCTAATCCCAAGAAGGCTTGCACCTGTTTCTTGACTATCGGACGGAGCCATTCAAGGATGTCTTGTATTTTAGAACTCTGTAGTTTCACCAGCCCTCCTCCCACCAGGTAGCCCAAATACTTTTCCGGGGGTTGATCCGAAGACCGGCCTTCGCTAGCCGGTGTAAACTTGCAACACATGTTCCTCCCAGGTGCCGGAATAGATGACAATGTCCTCCAGGTAGGCGGCACAATAGGACTGGTGGGGCCATAGCACTCTATCTACCAGACGCTGAAAGGTCGTTGGCATCCCGTGCAGCCCAAATGGGAGGACCTTGTATTGCCAGTGTCCACTAGGGGTGCTAAATGCCGTTAAGGGAATTTGCCAGTATCCCTTTGTCATGTCAAGAGTAGTCAAATAATGGGCCGTCCCCAACCGTTCGAGGAGCTCGTCCACACGAGGCATGGGGTAGGCGTCAAATTTGGACACTTGGTTGAGACGACGGAAGTCATTGCAAAATCTCCATGGCCCGTCTGGCTTAGAGACGAGGCCGATGGGACTGGACCAGGGACTGTGGCTTTCTTCAATGATATCCATGTCCAACATGCGCTGGACTTCCATTTCCATCTCTGCACGTTTCGCCTCTAGGAGGTGGTTGGGGCATTCCCTGACTACCGCCCCCGGGTCTGTCACTATGGCCTGGTGCTTCACTGACTACTTCCGGTACAGACAGGATTGCTCGCTTGAGCTCCTGTCGCTGGTGGGAACTCAGATTGCGTCCGAGGTTAATGTCAGTTGTTTTGGAGAAAAGGGAGAGGGTGGAGCTGGCAAGAGGGCGGTCTTCCCTGTCTTTCCACGGCTTCAGTAGTTTGATGTGATACATCCTCTCACTCGGTCAACGATATGGTTGGCTTATCAAATAGTCCACAAGTCCTTTTCGTTCCTTCACCTCATACGGACCAAGCCAATGAGCCAAAAATTTGGAGTGGGAAGTGGGCACAAGCACCATCACTCGGTCTCCTAGCTGAAACTCTTGCAGGGAGGTGTTCCTATTATAATTCCATGCCTGCGCTGCTTGGGCTTTCGACATGTGATCCTTTAATATAGGTCGAATTTTTTCCAATCTGTCATGTAACTGTGCGATATATTCTAAAATATTGGTGGAGGGAAGTGTCTCTCATTCCCAACCTTCTTTCAGGACATCCAGAATGCCCCGGGGCTGGCGTCCGTAATAACAACTCAAAAGGGGAAAACCCCGTGGAGGCTTGAGGCACCTCCTGATAGGCGAAAAGTACTAGGGGTAACAGCTGGTCCCAGTTCCGCGCTGACTACCTTGCAGAGCATCTGTTTAAGGGTTTGGTTAAACCTTTCCACCAACCCGTCCGTTTGGGGGTGGTAAATGGACATTTTAAGATGCTTAATATGGAGTATCTTGGCAACCTTCCTGAACGTATCCAAAGTAAAGGGTATGCCCTGGTCCGTAAGAACCTCTTTGGGTAT
>NW_026261693.1:0-21806 GCF_900747795.2 Erpetoichthys calabaricus | reverse complement strand
CATCAACATCTCAAATTCACTTGTTTTCCCCATTGAAACGCATTGGGCAAAACTGATGTTGATTGTTACTCAATGTTCCTTAACTTCTATGTGTGGAAACCACTTGTATCACATGTGAAATGATGGATTCTAACAGAATTTAACTGTGTAGATCAGATTCTACTAGATTAACCAGCCGTAACACTTGTTATCACTTGGAGTGTTTTTCAGCTCTTGAAACGCACCATTGTGAAGTCAAGTTACATTCAACTATATCTCAGTCCCACGTGAAAATACTGATGTAAAACTGTTCCAAATGATGTAATACATAGTTCTCTAATGGGTAATAACTCTTTGGATGGTTTCCTAAGTGTTACTCAAGGTAAACATCAACATCTCAAATTCACTTGTTTTCCCCATTGAAACGCATTGGGCAAAACTGATGTTGATTGTTACTCAATGTTCCTTAACTTCTATGTGTGGAAACCACTTGTATCACATGTGAAATGATGGATTCTAACAGAATTTAACTGTGTAGATCAGATTCTACTAGATTAACCAGCCGTAACACTTGTTATCACTTGGAGTGTTTTTCAGCTCTTGAAACGCACCATTGTGAAGTCAAGTTACATTCAACTATATCTCAGTCCCACGTGAAAATACTGATGTAAAACTGTTCCAAATGATGTAATACATAGTTCTCTAATGGGTAATAACTCTTTGGATGGTTTCCTAAGTGTTACTCAAGGTAAACATCAACATCTCAAATTCACTTGTTTTCCCCATTGAAACGCATTGGGCAAAACTGATGTTGATTGTTACTCAATGTTCCTTAACTTCTATGTGTGGAAACCACTTGTATCACATGTGAAATGATGGATTCTAACAGAATTTAACTGTGTAGATCAGATTCTACTAGATTAACCAGCCGTAACACTTGTTATCACTTGGAGTGTTTTTCAGCTCTTGAAACGCACCATTGTGAAGTCAAGTTACATTCAACTATATCTCAGTCCCACGTGAAAATACTGATGTAAAACTGTTCCAAATGATGTAATACATAGTTCTCTAATGGGTAATAACTCTTTGGATGGTTTCCTAAGTGTTACTCAAGGTAAACATCAACATCTCAAATTCACTTGTTTTCCCCATTGAAACGCATTGGGCAAAACTGATGTTGATTGTTACTCAATGTTCCTTAACTTCTATGTGTGGAAACCACTTGTATCACATGTGAAATGATGGATTCTAACAGAATTTAACTGTGTAGATCAGATTCTACTAGATTAACCAGCCGTAACACTTGTTATCACTTGGAGTGTTTTTCAGCTCTTGAAACGCACCATTGTGAAGTCAAGTTACATTCAACTATATCTCAGTCCCACGTGAAAATACTGATGTAAAACTGTTCCAAATGATGTAATACATAGTTCTCTAATGGGTAATAACTCTTTGGATGGTTTCCTAAGTGTTACTCAAGGTAAACATCAACATCTCAAATTCACTTGTTTTCCCCATTGAAACGCATTGGGCAAAACTGATGTTGATTGTTACTCAATGTTCCTTAACTTCTATGTGTGGAAACCACTTGTATCACATGTGAAATGATGGATTCTAACAGAATTTAACTGTGTAGATCAGATTCTACTAGATTAACCAGCCGTAACACTTGTTATCACTTGGAGTGTTTTTCAGCTCTTGAAACGCACCATTGTGAAGTCAAGTTACATTCAACTATATCTCAGTCCCACGTGAAAATACTGATGTAAAACTGTTCCAAATGATGTAATACATAGTTCTCTAATGGGTAATAACTCTTTGGATGGTTTCCTAAGTGTTACTCAAGGTAAACATCAACATCTCAAATTCACTTGTTTTCCCCATTGAAACGCATTGGGCAAAACTGATGTTGATTGTTACTCAATGTTCCTTAACTTCTATGTGTGGAAACCACTTGTATCACATGTGAAATGATGGATTCTAACAGAATTTAACTGTGTAGATCAGATTCTACTAGATTAACCAGCCGTAACACTTGTTATCACTTGGAGTGTTTTTCAGCTCTTGAAACGCACCATTGTGAAGTCAAGTTACATTCAACTATATCTCAGTCCCACGTGAAAATACTGATGTAAAACTGTTCCAAATGATGTAATACATAGTTCTCTAATGGGTAATAACTCTTTGGATGGTTTCCTAAGTGTTACTCAAGGTAAACATCAACATCTCAAATTCACTTGTTTTCCCCATTGAAACGCATTGGGCAAAACTGATGTTGATTGTTACTCAATGTTCCTTAACTTCTATGTGTGGAAACCACTTGTATCACATGTGAAATGATGGATTCTAACAGAATTTAACTGTGTAGATCAGATTCTACTAGATTAACCAGCCGTAACACTTGTTATCACTTGGAGTGTTTTTCAGCTCTTGAAACGCACCATTGTGAAGTCAAGTTACATTCAACTATATCTCAGTCCCACGTGAAAATACTGATGTAAAACTGTTCCAAATGATGTAATACATAGTTCTCTAATGGGTAATAACTCTTTGGATGGTTTCCTAAGTGTTACTCAAGGTAAACATCAACATCTCAAATTCACTTGTTTTCCCCATTGAAACGCATTGGGCAAAACTGATGTTGATTGTTACTCAATGTTCCTTAACTTCTATGTGTGGAAACCACTTGTATCACATGTGAAATGATGGATTCTAACAGAATTTAACTGTGTAGATCAGATTCTACTAGATTAACCAGCCGTAACACTTGTTATCACTTGGAGTGTTTTTCAGCTCTTGAAACGCACCATTGTGAAGTCAAGTTACATTCAACTATATCTCAGTCCCACGTGAAAATACTGATGTAAAACTGTTCCAAATGATGTAATACATAGTTCTCTAATGGGTAATAACTCTTTGGATGGTTTCCTAAGTGTTACTCAAGGTAAACATCAACATCTCAAATTCACTTGTTTTCCCCATTGAAACGCATTGGGCAAAACTGATGTTGATTGTTACTCAATGTTCCTTAACTTCTATGTGTGGAAACCACTTGTATCACATGTGAAATGATGGATTCTAACAGAATTTAACTGTGTAGATCAGATTCTACTAGATTAACCAGCCGTAACACTTGTTATCACTTGGAGTGTTTTTCAGCTCTTGAAACGCACCATTGTGAAGTCAAGTTACATTCAACTATATCTCAGTCCCACGTGAAAATACTGATGTAAAACTGTTCCAAATGATGTAATACATAGTTCTCTAATGGGTAATAACTCTTTGGATGGTTTCCTAAGTGTTACTCAAGGTAAACATCAACATCTCAAATTCACTTGTTTTCCCCATTGAAACGCATTGGGCAAAACTGATGTTGATTGTTACTCAATGTTCCTTAACTTCTATGTGTGGAAACCACTTGTATCACATGTGAAATGATGGATTCTAACAGAATTTAACTGTGTAGATCAGATTCTACTAGATTAACCAGCCGTAACACTTGTTATCACTTGGAGTGTTTTTCAGCTCTTGAAACGCACCATTGTGAAGTCAAGTTACATTCAACTATATCTCAGTCCCACGTGAAAATACTGATGTAAAACTGTTCCAAATGATGTAATACATATTTCTCTAATGGGTAATAACTCTTTGGATGGTTTCCTAAGTGTTACTCAAGGTAAACATCAACATCTCAAATTCACTTGTTTTCCCCATTGAAACGCATTGGGCAAAACTGATGTTGATTGTTAGTCAATGTTCCTTAACTTCTATGTGTGGAAACCACTTGTATCACATGTGAAATGATGGATTCTAACAGAATTTAACTGTGTAGATCAGATTCTACTAGATTAACCAGCCGTAACACTTGTTATCACTTGGAGTGTTTTTTCAGCTCTTGAAACGCACCATTGTGAAGTCAATTTACATTCAACTATATCTCAGTCCCACGTGAAAATACTGATGTAAAACTGTTCCAAATGATGTAATACATATTTCTCTAATGGGTAATAACTCTTTGGATGGTTTCCTAAGTGTTACTCAAGGTAAACATCAACATCTCAAATTCACTTGTTTTCCCCATTGAAACGCATTGGGCAAAACTGATGTTGATTGTTACTCAATGTTCCTTAACTTCTATGTGTGGAAACCACTTGTATCACATGTGAAATGATGGATTCTAACAGAATTTAACTGTGTAGATCAGATTCTACTAGATTAACCAGCCGTAACACTTGTTATCACTTGGAGTGTTTTTCAGCTCTTGAAACGCACCATTGTGAAGTCAAGTTACATTCAACTATATCTCAGTCCCACGTGAAAATACTGATGTAAAACTGTTCCAAATGATGTAATACATAGTTCTCTAATGGGTAATAACTCTTTGGATGGTTTCCTAAGTGTTACTCAAGGTAAACATCAACATCTCAAATTCACTTGTTTTCCCCTTTGAAACGCATTGGGCAAAACTGATGTTGATTGTTACTCAATGTTCCTTAACTTCTATGTGTGGAAACCACTTGTATCACATGTGAAATGATGGATTCTAACAGAATTTAACTGTGTAGATCAGATTCTACTAGATTAACCAGCCGTAACACTTGTTATCACTTGGAGTGTTTTTCAGCTCTTGAAACGCACCATTGTGAAGTCAAGTTACATTCAACTATATCTCAGTCCCACGTGAAAATACTGATGTAAAACTGTTCCAAATGATGTAATACATATTTCTCTAATGGGTAATAACTCTTTGGATGGTTTCCTAAGTGTTACTCAAGGTAAACATCAACATCTCAAATTCACTTGTTTTCCCCATTGAAACGCATTGGGCAAAACTGATGTTGATTGTTACTCAATGTTCCTTAACTTCTATGTGTGGAAACCACTTGTATCACATGTGAAATGATGGATTCTAACAGAATTTAACTGTGTAGATCAGATTCTACTAGATTAACCAGCCGTAACACTTGTTATCACTTGGAGTGTTTTTCAGCTCTTGAAACGCACCATTGTGAAGTCAAGTTACATTCAACTATATCTCAGTCCCACGTGAAAATACTGATGTAAAACTGTTCCAAATGATGTAATACATAGTTCTCTAATGGGTAATAACTCTTTGGATGGTTTCCTAAGTGTTACTCAAGGTAAACATCAACATCTCAAATTCACTTGTTTTCCCCTTTGAAACGCATTGGGCAAAACTGATGTTGATTGTTACTCAATGTTCCTTAACTTCTATGTGTGGAAACCACTTGTATCACATGTGAAATGATGGATTCTAACAGAATTTAACTGTGTAGATCAGATTCTACTAGATTAACCAGCCGTAACACTTGTTATCACTTGGAGTGTTTTTTCAGCTCTTGAAACGCACCATTGTGAAGTCAAGTTACATTCAACTATATCTCAGTCCCAAGTGAAAATACTGATGTAAAACTGTTCCAAATGATGTAATACATAGCTCTAATGGGTAATAACTCTTTGGATGGTTTCCTAAGTGTTACTCAAGGTAAACATCAACATCTCAAATTCACTTGTTTTCCCCATTGAAACGCATTGGGCAAATCTGATGTTGATTGTTACTCAATGTTCCTTAACTTCTATGTGTGGAAACCACTTGTATCACATGTGAAATGATGGATTCTAACAGAATTTAACTGTGTAGATCAGATTCTACTAGATTAACCAACCGTAACACTTGTTATCACTTGGAGTGTTTTTCAGCTCTTGAAATGCACCATTGTGAAGTCAAGTTACATTCAACTATATCTCAGTCCCACGTGAAAATACTGATGTAAAACTGTTCCAAATGATGTAATACATAGTTCTCTAATGGGTAATAACTCTTTGGATGGTTTCCTAAGTGTTACTCAAGGTAAACATCAACATCTCAAATTCACTTGTTTTCCCCATTGAAACGCATTGGGCAAAACTGATGTTGATTGTTACTCAATGTTCCTTAACTTCTATGTGTGGAAACCACTTTTATCACATGTGAAATGATGGATTCTAACAGAATTTAACTGTGTAGATCAGATTCTACTAGATTAACCAGCCGCAACACTTGTTATCACTTGGAGTGTTTTTCAGCTCTTGAAACGCACCATTGTGAAGTCAAGTTACATTCAACTATATCTCAGTCCCACGTGAAAATACTGATGTAAAACTGTTCCAAATGATGTAATACATAGTTCTCTAATGGGTAATAACTCTTTGGATGGTTTCCTAAGTGTTACTCAAGGTAAACATCAACATCTCAAATTCACTTGTTTTCCCCATTGAAACGCATTGGGCAAAACTGATGTTGATTGTTACTCAATGTTCCTTAACTTCTATGTGTGGAAACCACTTGTATCACATGTGAAATGATGGATTCTAACAGAATTTAACTGTGTAGATCAGATTCTACTAGTTTAACCAGCCGTAACACTTGTTATCACTTGGAGTGTTTTTCAGCTCTTGAAACGCACCATTGTGAAGTCAAGTTACATTCAACTATATCTCAGTCCCACGTGAAAATACTGATGTAAAACTGTTCCAAATGATGTAATACATAGTTCTCTAATGGGTAATAACTCTTTGGATGGTTTCCTAAGTGTTACTCAAGGTAAACATCAACATCTCAAATTCACTTGTTTTCCCCATTGAAACGCATTGGGCAAAACTGATGTTGATTGTTACTCAATGTTCCTTAACTTCTATGTGTGGAAACCACTTGTATCACATGTGAAATGATGGATTCTAACAGAATTTAACTGTGTAGATCAGATTCTACTAGATTAACCAGCCGTAACACTTGTTATCACTTGGAGTGTTTTTCAGCTCTTGAAACGCACCATTGTGAAGTCAAGTTACATTCAACTATATCTCAGTCCCACGTGAAAATACTGATGTAAAACTGTTCCAAATGATGTAATACATAGTTCTCTAATGGGTAATAACTCTTTGGATGGTTTCCTAAGTGTTACTCAAGGTAAACATCAACATCTCAAATTCACTTGTTTTCCCCATTGAAACGCATTGGGCAAAACTGATGTTGATTGTTACTCAATGTTCCTTAACTTCTATGTGTGGAAACCACTTGTATCACATGTGAAATGATGGATTCTAACAGAATTTAACTGTGTAGATCAGATTCTACTAGATTAACCAGCCGTAACACTTGTTATCACTTGGAGTGTTTTTCAGCTCTTGAAACGCACCATTGTGAAGTCAAGTTACATTCAACTATATCTCAGTCCCACGTGAAAATACTGATGTAAAACTGTTCCAAATGATGTAATACATAGTTCTCTAATGGGTAATAACTCTTTGGATGGTTTCCTAAGTGTTACTCAAGGTAAACATCAACATCTCAAATTCACTTGTTTTCCCCATTGAAACGCATTGGGCAAAACTGATGTTGATTGTTACTCAATGTTCCTTAACTTCTATGTGTGGAAACCACTTGTATCACATGTGAAATGATGGATTCTAACAGAATTTAACTGTGTAGATCAGATTCTACTAGATTAACCAGCCGTAACACTTGTTATCACTTGGAGTGTTTTTCAGCTCTTGAAACGCACCATTGTGAAGTCAAGTTACATTCAACTATATCTCAGTCCCACGTGAAAATACTGATGTAAAACTGTTCCAAATGATGTAATACATAGTTCTCTAATGGGTAATAACTCTTTGGATGGTTTCCTAAGTGTTACTCAAGGTAAACATCAACATCTCAAATTCACTTGTTTTCCCCATTGAAACGCATTGGGCAAAACTGATGTTGATTGTTACTCAATGTTCCTTAACTTCTATGTGTGGAAACCACTTGTATCACATGTGAAATGATGGATTCTAACAGAATTTAACTGTGTAGATCAGATTCTACTAGATTAACCAGCCGTAACACTTGTTATCACTTGGAGTGTTTTTCAGCTCTTGAAACGCACCATTGTGAAGTCAAGTTACATTCAACTATATCTCAGTCCCACGTGAAAATACTGATGTAAAACTGTTCCAAATGATGTAATACATAGTTCTCTAATGGGTAATAACTCTTTGGATGGTTTCCTAAGTGTTACTCAAGGTAAACATCAACATCTCAAATTCACTTGTTTTCCCCATTGAAACGCATTGGGCAAAACTGATGTTGATTGTTACTCAATGTTCCTTAACTTCTATGTGTGGAAACCACTTGTATCACATGTGAAATGATGGATTCTAACAGAATTTAACTGTGTAGATCAGATTCTACTAGATTAACCAGCCGTAACACTTGTTATCACTTGGAGTGTTTTTCAGCTCTTGAAACGCACCATTGGGAAGTCAAGTTACATTCAACTATATCTCAGTCCCACGTGAAAATACTGATGTAAAACTGTTCCAAATGATGTAATACATAGTTCTCTAATGGGTAATAACTCTTTGGATGGTTTCCTAAGTGTTACTCAAGGTAAACATCAACATCTCAAATTCACTTGTTTTCCCCATTGAAACGCATTGGGCAAAACTGATGTTGATTGTTACTCAATGTTCCTTAACTTCTATGTGTGGAAACCACTTGTATCACATGTGAAATGATGGATTCTAACAGAATTTAACTGTGTAGATCAGATTCTACTAGATTAACCAGCCGTAACACTTGTTATCACTTGGAGTGTTTTTCAGCTCTTGAAACGCACCATTGTGAAGTCAAGTTACATTCAACTATATCTCAGTCCCACGTGAAAATACTGATGTAAAACTGTTCCAAATGATGTAATACATAGTTCTCTAATGGGTAATAACTCTTTGGATGGTTTCCTAAGTGTTACTCAAGGTAAACATCAACATCTCAAATTCACTTGTTTTCCCCATTGAAACGCATTGGGCAAAACTGATGTTGATTGTTACTCAATGTTCCTTAACTTCTATGTGTGGAAACCACTTGTATCACATGTGAAATGATGGATTCTAACAGAATTTAACTGTGTAGATCAGATTCTACTAGATTAACCAGCCGTAACACTTGTTATCACTTGGAGTGTTTTTCAGCTCTTGAAACGCACCATTGTGAAGTCAAGTTACATTCAACTATATCTCAGTCCCACGTGAAAATACTGATGTAAAACTGTTCCAAATGATGTAATACATAGTTCTCTAATGGGTAATAACTCTTTGGATGGTTTCCTAAGTGTTACTCAAGGTAAACATCAACATCTCAAATTCACTTGTTTTCCCCATTGAAACGCATTGGGCAAAACTGATGTTGATTGTTACTCAATGTTCCTTAACTTCTATGTGTGGAAACCACTTGTATCACATGTGAAATGATGGATTCTAACAGAATTTAACTGTGTAGATCAGATTCTACTAGATTAACCAGCCGTAACACTTGTTATCACTTGGAGTGTTTTTCAGCTCTTGAAACGCACCATTGTGAAGTCAAGTTACATTCAACTATATCTCAGTCCCACGTGAAAATACTGATGTAAAACTGTTCCAAATGATGTAATACATAGTTCTCTAATGGGTAATAACTCTTTGGATGGTTTCCTAAGTGTTACTCAAGGTAAACATCAACATCTCAAATTCACTTGTTTTCCCCTTTGAAACGCATTGGGCAAAACTGATGTTGATTGTTACTCAATGTTCCTTAACTTCTATGTGTGGAAACCACTTGTATCACATGTGAAATGATGGATTCTAACAGAATTTAACTGTGTAGATCAGATTCTACTAGATTAACCAGCCGTAACACTTGTTATCACTTGGAGTGTTTTTCAGCTCTTGAAACGCACCATTGTGAAGTCAAGTTACATTCAACTATATCTCAGTCCCACGTGAAAATACTGATGTAAAACTGTTCCAAATGATGTAATACATAGTTCTCTAATGGGTAATAACTCTTTGGATGGTTTCCTAAGTGTTACTCAAGGTAAACATCAACATCTCAAATTCACTTGTTTTCCCCATTGAAACGCATTGGGCAAAACTGATGTTGATTGTTACTCAATGTTCCTTAACTTCTATGTGTGGAAACCACTTGTATCACATGTGAAATGATGGATTCTAACAGAATTTAACTGTGTAGATCAGATTCTACTAGATTAACCAGCCGTAACACTTGTTATCACTTGGAGTGTTTTTCAGCTCTTGAAACGCGCCATTGTGAAGTCAAGTTACATTCAACTATATCTCAGTCCCACGTGAAAATACTGATGTAAAACTGTTCCAAATGATGTAATACATAGTTCTCTAATGGGTAATAACTCTTTGGATGGTTTCCTAAGTGTTACTCAAGGTAAACATCAACATCTCAAATTCACTTGTTTTCCCCATTGAAACGCATTGGGCAAAACTGATGTTGATTGTTACTCAATGTTCCTTAACTTCTATGTGTGGAAACCACTTTTATCACATGTGAAATGATGGATTCTAACAGAATTTAACTGTGTAGATCAGATTCTACTAGATTAACCAGCCGTAACTCTTGTTATCACTTGGAGTGTTTTTCAGCTCTTGAAACGCACCATTGTGAAGTCAAGTTACATTCAACTATATCTCAGTCCCACGTGAAAATACTGATGTAAAACTGTTCCAAATGATGTAATACATAGTTCTCTAATGGGTAATAACTCTTTGGATGGTTTCCTAAGTGTTACTCAAGGTAAACATCAACATCTCAAATTCACTTGTTTTCCCCATTGAAACGCATTGGGCAAAACTGATGTTGATTGTTACTCAATGTTCCTTAACTTCTATGTGTGGAAACCACTTGTATCACATGTGAAATGATGGATTCTAACAGAATTTAACTGTGTAGATCAGATTCTACTAGATTAACCAGCCGTAACACTTGTTATCACTTGGAGTGTTTTTCAGCTCTTGAAACGCACCATTGTGAAGTCAAGTTACATTCAACTATATCTCAGTCCCACGTGAAAATACTGATGTAAAACTGTTCCAAATGATGTAATACATAGTTCTCTAATGGGTAATAACTCTTTGGATGGTTTCCTAAGTGTTACTCAAGGTAAACATCAACATCTCAAATTCACTTGTTTTCCCCATTGAAACGCATTGGGCAAAACTGATGTTGATTGTTACTCAATGTTCCTTAACTTCTATGTGTGGAAACCACTTGTATCACATGTGAAATGATGGATTCTAACAGAATTTAACTGTGTAGATCAGATTCTACTAGATTAACCAGCCGTAACACTTGTTATCACTTGGAGTGTTTTTCAGCTCTTGAAACGCGCCATTGTGAAGTCAAGTTACATTCAACTATATCTCAGTCCCACGTGAAAATACTGATGTAAAACTGTTCCAAATGATGTAATACATAGTTCTCTAATGGGTAATAACTCTTTGGATGGTTTCCTAAGTGTTACTCAAGGTAAACATCAACATCTCAAATTCACTTGTTTTCCCCATTGAAACGCATTGGGCAAAACTGATGTTGATTGTTACTCAATGTTCCTTAACTTCTATGTGTGGAAACCACTTGTATCACATGTGAAATGATGGATTCTAACAGAATTTAACTGTGTAGATCAGATTCTACTAGATTAACCAGCCGTAACACTTGTTATCACTTGGAGTGTTTTTCAGCTCTTGAAACGCGCCATTGTGAAGTCAAGTTACATTCAACTATATCTCAGTCCCACGTGAAAATACTGATGTAAAACTGTTCCAAATGATGTAATACATAGTTCTCTAATGGGTAATAACTCTTTGGATGGTTTCCTAAGTGTTACTCAAGGTAAACATCAACATCTCAAATTCACTTGTTTTCCCCATTGAAACGCATTGGGCAAAACTGATGTTGATTGTTACTCAATGTTCGTTAACTTCTATGTGTGGAAACCACTTGTATCACATGTGAAATGATGGATTCTAACAGAATTTAACTGTGTAGATCAGATTCTACTAGATTAACCAGCCGTAACACTTGTTATCACTTGGAGTGTTTTTCAGCTCTTGAAACGCACCATTGTGAAGTCAAGTTACATTCAACTATATCTCAGTCCCACGTGAAAATACTGATTTAAAACTGTTCCAAATGATGTAATACATAGTTCTCTAATGGGTAATAACTCTTTGGATGGTTTCCTAAGTGTTACTCAAGGTAAACATCAACATCTCAAATTATCCAGCTTACTTTCTTTCTCTCTCTCTCTCTCTCTCTCTCTCTTGCGCTGACGTAGGGGGGTGTGAGCAGGGGGGCTGTGTGCAGCTGCTTCCTGAAGGACATGCTGCACGGAGCTTCGCATACTTAAAAGCTCAAAGGGCACGTATTGATTTTTTTTATCTGTCTCTCGCTATCTCTCTCTCTCTCTCTCTCTCCCTGTCTGCTCCTGACAGAGGGGGTGTGAGCTGCCGCCTTCAACAGCTTTGTACCCGGCGGTGCTTCGCATACTTAAAAGCCAAAAAGCCGTATTGATTTTTTTTTGACTGCTTGCTTTGCACTCCTTTGAAAAGGAAGATATGTTTGCATTCTTTTAATTGTGAGACAGAACTGTCATCTCTGTCTTGTCAAGGAGCACAGTTTAAACTTTTGAAAAAGAGACAAATGTTTGTTTGCAGTGTTTGAATAACGTTCCTGTCTCTCTACAACCTCCTTTGTTTCTGCGCAAATCTGTGACCCAAGCATGACATTCTAAAAATAACCATATAAACATATGGTTTCTACTTCGCGGATTTTCCTATTTCGCGGGTGGCTCTGGAACGCAACCCCCGCGATGGAGGAGGGATTACTGTATATCTCAGTCCCACGTGAAAATACTGATGTAAATCTGTTCCAAATGATGTAATACATAGTTCTCTAATGGGTAAAAACTCTTTGGATGGTTTCCTAAGTGTTACTCAAGGTAAACATCAACATCTCAAATTCACTTGTTTTCCCCATTGAAACGCATTGGGCAAAACTGATGTTGATTGTTACTCAATGTTCCTTAACTTCTATGTGTGGAAACCACTTGTATCACATGTGAAATGATGGATTCTAACAGAATTTAACTGTGTAGATCAGATTCTACTAGATTAACCAGCCGTAACACTTGTTATCACTTGGAGTGTTTTTCAGCTCTTGAAACGCACCATTGTGAAGTCAAGTTACATTCAACTATATCTCAGTCCCACGTGAAAATACTGATGTAAAACTGTTCCAAATGATGTAATACATAGTTCTCTAATGGGTAATAACTCTTTGGATGGTTTCCTAAGTGTTACTCAAGGTAAACATCAACATCTCAAATTCACTTGTTTTCCCCATTGAAACGCATTGGGCAAAACTGATGTTGATTGTTACTCAATGTTCCTTAACTTCTATGTGTGGAAACCACTTGTATCACATGTGAAATGATGGATTCTAACAGAATTTAACTGTGTAGATCAGATTCTACTAGATTAACCAGCCGTAACACTTGTTATCACTTGGAGTGTTTTTCAGCTCTTGAAACGCACCATTGTGAAGTCAAGTTACATTCAACTATATCTCAGTCCCACGTGAAAATACTGATGTAAAACTGTTCCAAATGATGTAATACATAGTTCTCTAATGGGTAATAACTCTTTGGATGGTTTCCTAAGTGTTACTCAAGGTAAACATCAACATCTCAAATTCACTTGTTTTCCCCATTGAAACGCATTGGGCAAAACTGATGTTGATTGTTACTCAATGTTCCTTAACTTCTATGTGTGGAAACCACTTGTATCACATGTGAAATGATGGATTCTAACAGAATTTAACTGTGTAGATCAGATTCTACTAGATTAACCAGCCGTAACACTTGTTATCACTTGGAGTGTTTTTCAGCTCTTGAAACGCACCATTGTGAAGTCAAGTTACATTCAACTATATCTCAGTCCCACGTGAAAATACTGATGTAAAACTGTTCCAAATGATGTAATACATAGTTCTCTAATGGGTAATAACTCTTTGGATGGTTTCCTAAGTGTTACTCAAGGTAAACATCAACATCTCAAATTCACTTGTTTTCCCCATTGAAACGCATTGGGCAAAACTGATGTTGATTGTTACTCAATGTTCCTTAACTTCTATGTGTGGAAACCACTTGTATCACATGTGAAATGATGGATTCTAACAGAATTTAACTGTGTAGATCAGATTCTACTAGATTAACCAGCCGTAACACTTGTTATCACTTGGAGTGTTTTTCAGCTCTTGAAACGCACCATTGTGAAGTCAAGTTACATTCAACTATATCTCAGTCCAACGTGAAAATACTGATGTAAAACTGTTCCAAATGATGTAATACATAGTTCTCTAATGGGTAATAACTCTTTGGATGGTTTCCTAAGTGTTACTCAAGGTAAACATCAACATCTCAAATTCACTTGTTTTCCCCATTGAAACGCATTGGGCAAAAACTGATGTTGATTGTTACTCAATGTTCCCTAACTTCTATGTGTGGAAACCACTTGTATCACATGTGAAATGATGGATTCTAACAGAATTTAACTGTGTAGATCAGATTCTACTAGATTAACCAGCCGTAACACTTGTTATCACTTGGAGTGTTTTTCAGCTCTTGAAACGCACCATTGTGAAGTCAAGTTACATTCAACTATATCTCAGTCCCACATGAAAATACTGATGTAAAACTGTTCCAAATGATGTAATACATAGTTCTCTAATGGGTAATAACTCTTTGGATGGTTTCCTAAGTGTTACTCAAGGTAAACATCAACATCTCAAATTCACTTGTTTTCCCCATTGAAACGCATTGGGCAAAACTGATGTTGATTGTTACTCAATGTTCCTTAACTTCTATGTGTGGAAACCACTTGTATCACATGTGAAATGATGGATTCTAACAGAATTTGACTGTGTAGATCAGATTCTACTAGATTAACCAGCCGTAACACTTGTTATCACTTGAAGTGTTTTTCAGCTCTTGAAACGCACCATTGTGAAGTCAAGTTACATTCAACTATATCTCAGTCCCACGTGAAAATACTGATGTAAAACTGTTCCAAATGATGTAATACATAGTTCTCTAATGGGTAATAACTCTTTGGATGGTTTCCTAAGTGTTACTCAAGGTAAACATCAACATCTCAAATTCACTTGTTTTCCCCATTGAAACGCATTGGGCAAAACTGATGTTGATTGTTACTCAATGTTCCTTAACTTCTATGTGTGGAAACCACTTGTATCACATGTGAAATGATGGATTCTAACAGAATTTAACTGTGTAGATCAGATTCTACTAGATTAACCAGCCGTAACACTTGTTATCACTTGGAGTGTTTTTCAGCTCTTGAAACGCACCATTGTGAAGTCAAGTTACATTCAACTATATCTCAGTCCCACGTGAAAATACTGATGTAAAACTGTTCCAAATGATGTAATACATAGTTCTCTAATGGGTAATAACTCTTTGGATGGTTTCCTAAGTGTTACTCAAGGTAAACATCAACATCTCAAATTCACTTGTTTTCCCCATTGAAACGCATTGGGCAAAACTGATGTTGATTGTTACTCAATGTTCCTTAACTTCTATGTGTGGAAACCACTTGTATCACATGTGAAATGATGGATTCTAACAGAATTTAACTGTGTAGATCAGATTCTACTAGATTAACCAGCCGTAACACTTGTTATCACTTGGAGTGTTTTTCAGCTCTTGAAACGCACCATTGTGAAGTCAAGTTACATTCAACTATATCTCAGTCCCACGTGAAAATACTGATGTAAAACTGTTCCAAATGATGTAATACATAGTTCTCTAATGGGTAATAACTCTTTGGATGGTTTCCTAAGTGTTACTCAAGGTAAACATCAACATCTCAAATTCACTTGTTTTCCCCATTGAAACGCATTGGGCAAAACTGATGTTGATTGTTACTCAATGTTCCTTAACTTCTATGTGTGGAAACCACTTGTATCACATGTGAAATGATGGATTCTAACAGAATTTAACTGTGTAGATCAGATTCTACTAGATTAACCAGCCGTAACACTTGTTATCACTTGGAGTGTTTTTCAGCTCTTGAAACGCACCATTGTGAAGTCAAGTTACATTCAACTATATCTCAGTCCCACGTGAAAATACTGATGTAAAACTGTTCCAAATGATGTAATACATAGTTCTCTAATGGGTAATAACTCTTTGGATGGTTTCCTAAGTGTTACTCAAGGTAAACATCAACATCTCAAATTCACTTGTTTTCCCCATTGAAACGCATTGGGCAAAACTGATGTTGATTGTTACTCAATGTTCCTTAACTTCTATGTGTGGAAACCACTTGTATCACATGTGAAATGATGGATTCTAACAGAATTTAACTGTGTAGATCAGATTCTACTAGATTAACCAGCCGTAACACTTGTTATCACTTGGAGTGTTTTTCAGCTCTTGAAATGCACCATTGTGAAGTCAAGTTACATTCAACTATATCTCAGTCCCACGTGAAAATACTGATGTAAAACTGTTCCAAATGATGTAATACATAGTTCTCTAATGGGTAATAACTCTTTGGATGGTTTCCTAAGTGTTACTCAAGGTAAACATCAACATCTCAAATTCACTTGTTTTCCCCATTGAAACGCATTGGGCAAAACTGATGTTGATTGTTACTCAATGTTCCTTAACTTCTATGTGTGGAAACCACTTGTATCACATGTGAAATGATGGATTCTAACAGAATTTAACTGTGTAGATCAGATTCTACTAGATTAACCAGCCGTAACACTTGTTATCACTTGGAGTGTTTTTCAGCTCTTGAAACGCGCCATTGTGAAGTCAAGTTACATTCAACTATATCTCAGTCCCACGTGAAAATACTGATGTAAAACTGTTCCAAATGATGTAATACATAGTTCTCTAATGGGTAATAACTCTTTGGATGGTTTCCTAAGTGTTACTCAAGGTAAACATCAACATCTCAAATTCACTTGTTTTCCCCATTGAAACGCATTGGGCAAAACTGATGTTGATTGTTACTCAATGTTCCTTAACTTCTATGTGTGGAAACCACTTGTATCACATGTGAAATGATGGATTCTAACAGAATTTAACTGTGTAGATCAGATTCTACTAGATTAACCAGCCGTAACACTTGTTATCACTTGGAGTGTTTTTCAGCTCTTGAAACGCGCCATTGTGAAGTCAAGTTACATTCAACTATATCTCAGTCCCACGTGAAAATACTGATGTAAAACTGTTCCAAATGATGTAATACATAGTTCTCTAATGGGTAATAACTCTTTGGATGGTTTCCTAAGTGTTACTCAAGGTAAACATCAACATCTCAAATTCACTTGTTTTCCCCATTGAAACGCATTGGGCAAAACTGATGTTGATTGTTACTCAATGTTCGTTAACTTCTATGTGTGGAAACCACTTGTATCACATGTGAAATGATGGATTCTAACAGAATTTGACTGTGTAGATCAGATTCTACTAGATTAACCAGCCGTAACACTTGTTATCACTTGAAGTGTTTTTCAGCTCTTGAAACGCACCATTGGGAAGTCAAGTTACATTCAACTATATCTCAGTCCCACGTGAAAATACTGATGTAAAACTGTTCCAAATGATGTAATACATAGTTCTCTAATGGGTAATAACTCTTTGGATGGTTTCCTAAGTGTTACTCAAGGTAATCATCAACATCTCAAATTCACTTGTTTTCCCCATTGAAACGCATTGGGCAAAACTGATGTTGATTGTTACTCAATGTTCCTTAACTTCTATGTGTGGAAACCACTTGTATCACATGTGAAATGATGGATTCTAACAGAATTTAACTGTGTAGATCAGATTCTACTAGATTAACCAGCCGTAACACTTGTTATCACTTGGAGTGTTTTTCAGCTCTTGAAACGCACCATTGTGAAGTCAAGTTACATTCAACTATATCTCAGTCCCACGTGAAAATACTGATGTAAAACTGTTCCAAATGATGTAATACATAGTTCTCTAATGGGTAATAACTCTTTGGATGGTTTCCTAAGTGTTACTCAAGGTAAACATCAACATCTCAAATTCACTTGTTTTCCCCATTGAAACTCATTGGGCAAAACTGATGTTGATTGTTACTCAATGTTCCTTAACTTCTATGTGTGGAAACCACTTGTATCACATGTGAAATGATGGATTCTAACAGAATTTAACTGTGTAGATCAGATTCTACTAGATTAACCAACCGTAACACTTGTTATCACTTGGAGTGTTTTTCAGCTCTTGAAACGCACCATTGTGAAGTCAAGTTACATTCAACTATATCTCAGTCCCACGTGAAAATACTGATGTGAAACTGTTCCAAATCATGTAATACATAGTTCTCTAATGGGTAATAACTCTTTGGATGGTTTCCTAAGTGTTACTCAAGGTAAACATCAACATCTCAAATTCACTTGTTTTCCCCATTGAAACGCATTGGGCAAAACTGATGTTGATTGTTACTCAATGTTCCTTAACTTCTATGTGTGGAAACCACTTTTATCACATGTGAAATGATGGATTCTAACAGAATTTAACTGTGTAGATCAGATTCTACTAGATTAACCAGCCGCAACTCTTGTTATCACTTGGAGTGTTTTTCAGCTCTTGAAACGCACCATTGTGAAGTCAAGTTACATTCAACTATATCTCAGTCCCACGTGAAAATACTGATGTAAAACTGTTCCAAATGATGTAATACATAGTTCTCTAATGGGTAATAACTCTTTGGATGGTTTCCTAAGTGTTACTCAAGGTAAACATCAACATCTCAAATTCACTTGTTTTCCCCATTGAAACGCATTGGGCAAAACTGATGTTGATTGTTACTCAATGTTCCTTAACTTCTATGTGTGGAAACCACTTGTATCACATGTGAAATGATGGATTCTAACAGAATTTAACTGTGTAGATCAGATTCTACTAGATTAACCAGCCGTAACACTTGTTATCACTTGGAGTGTTTTTCAGCTCTTGAAACGCACCATTGTGAAGTCAAGTTACATTCAACTATATCTCAGTCCCACGTGAAAATACTGATGTAAAACTGTTCCAAATGATGTAATACATAGTTCTCTAATGGGTAATAACTCTTTGGATGGTTTCCTAAGTGTTACTCAAGGTAAACATCAACATCTCAAATTCACTTGTTTTCCCCATTGAAACGCATTGGGCAAAACTGATGTTGATTGTTACTCAATGTTCCTTAACTTCTATGTGTGGAAACCACTTGTATCACATGTGAAATGATGGATTCTAACAGAATTTAACTGTGTAGATCAGATTCCACTAGATTAACCAGCCGTAACACTTGTTATCACTTGGAGTGTTTTTCAGCTCTTGAAACGCGCCATTGTGAAGTCAAGTTACATTCAACTATATCTCAGTCCCACGTGAAAATACTGATGTAAATCTGTTCCAAATGATGTAATACATAGTTCTCTAATGGGTAATAACTCTTTGGATGGTTTCCTAAGTGTTACTCAAGGTAAACATCAACATCTCAAATTCACTTGTTTTCCCCATTGAAACGCATTGGGCAAAACTGATGTTGATTGTTACTCAATGTTCCTTAACTTCTATGTGTGGAAACCACTTGTATCACATGTGAAATGATGGATTCTAACAGAATTTAACTGTGTAGATCAGATTCTACTAGATTAACCAGCCGTAACACTTGTTATCACTTGGAGTGTTTTTCAGCTCTTGAAACGCGCCATTGTGAAGTCAAGTTACATTCAACTATATCTCAGTCCCACGTGAAAATACTGATGTAAAACTGTTCCAAATGATGTAATACATAGTTCTCTAATGGGTAATAACTCTTTGGATGGTTTCCTAAGTGTTACTCAAGGTAAACATCAACATCTCAAATTCACTTGTTTTCCCCATTGAAACGCATTGGGCAAAACTGATGTTGATTGTTACTCAATGTTCGTTAACTTCTATGTGTGGAAACCACTTGTATCACATGTGAAATGATGGATTCTAACAGAATTTAACTGTGTAGATCAGATTCTACTAGATTAACCAGCCGTAACACTTGTTATCACTTGGAGTGTTTTTCAGCTCTTGAAACGCACCATTGTGAAGTCAAGTTACATTCAACTATATCTCAGTCCCACGTGAAAATACTGATTTAAAACTGTTCCAAATGATGTAATACATAGTTCTCTAATGGGTAATAACTCTTTGGATGGTTTCCTAAGTGTTACTCAAGGTAAACATCAACATCTCAAATTATCCAGCTTACTTTCTTTCTCTCTCTCTCTCTCTCTCTCTCTCTTGCGCTGACGTAGGGGGGTGTGAGCAGGGGGGCTGTGTGCAGCTGCTTCCTGAAGGACATGCTGCACGGAGCTTCGCATACTTAAAAGCTCAAAGGGCACGTATTGATTTTTTTTATCTGTCTCTCGCTATCTCTCTCTCTCTCTCTCTCTCCCTGTCTGCTCCTGACAGAGGGGGTGTGAGCTGCCGCCTTCAACAGCTTTGTACCGGCGGTGCTTCGCATACTTAAAAGCCAAAAAGCCGTATTGATTTTTTTTTGACTGCTTGCTTTGCACTCCTTTGAAAAGGAAGATATGTTTGCATTCTTTTAATTGTGAGACAGAACTGTCATCTCTGTCTTGTCAAGGAGCACAGTTTAAACTTTTGAAAAAGAGACAAATGTTTGTTTGCAGTGTTTGAATAACGTTCCTGTCTCTCTACAACCTCCTTTGTTTCTGCGCAAATCTGTGACCCAAGCATGACATTCTAAAAATAACCATATAAACATATGGTTTCTACTTCGCGGATTTTCCTATTTCGCGGGTGGCTCTGGAACGCAACCCCCGCGATGGAGGAGGGATTACTGTATATCTCAGTCCCACGTGAAAATACTGATGTAAATCTGTTCCAAATGATGTAATACATAGTTCTCTAATGGGTAAAAACTCTTTGGATGGTTTCCTAAGTGTTACTCAAGGTAAACATCAACATCTCAAATTCACTTGTTTTCCCCATTGAAACGCATTGGGCAAAACTGATGTTGATTGTTACTCAATGTTCCTTAACTTCTATGTGTGGAAACCACTTGTATCACATGTGAAATGATGGATTCTAACAGAATTTAACTGTGTAGATCAGATTCTACTAGATTAACCAGCCGTAACACTTGTTATCACTTGGAGTGTTTTTCAGCTCTTGAAACGCACCATTGTGAAGTCAAGTTACATTCAACTATATCTCAGTCCCACGTGAAAATACTGATGTAAAACTGTTCCAAATGATGTAATACATAGTTCTCTGATGGGTAATAACTCTTTGGATGGTTTCCTAAGTGTTACTCAAGGTAAACATCAACATCTCAAATTCACTTGTTTTCCCCATTGAAACGCATTGGGCAAAACTGATGTTGATTGTTACTCAATGTTCCTTAACTTCTATGTGTGGAAACCACTTGTATCACATGTGAAATGATGGATTCTAACAGAATTTAACTGTGTAGATCAGATTCTACTAGATTAACCAGCCGTAACACTTGTTATCACTTGGAGTGTTTTTCAGCTCTTGAAACGCACCATTGTGAAGTCAAGTTACATTCAACTATATCTCAGTCCCACGTGAAAATACTGATGTAAAACTGTTCCAAATGATGTAATACATAGTTCTCTAATGGGTAATAACTCTTTGGATGGTTTCCTAAGTGTTACTCAAGGTAAACATCAACATCTCAAATTCACTTGTTTTCCCCATTGAAACGCATTGGGCAAAACTGATGTTGATTGTTACTCAATGTTCCTTAACTTCTATGTGTGGAAACCACTTGTATCACATGTGAAATGATGGATTCTAACAGAATTTAACTGTGTAGATCAGATTCTACTAGATTAACCAGCCGTAACACTTGTTATC
>NW_026261692.1:0-21867 GCF_900747795.2 Erpetoichthys calabaricus | reverse complement strand
ATTAAAGAAACTAGGTGGATCAGATTAGCAGATTGGGATGACTTGCCGTTCTCAAAAAGTTGTTTGTAAAATTTCCAATTTCTGTTTACACAAAGGAAAGTAACTTTGAAAGGCTCTCTCTTTGTTTACCTTACTGCTCTGTATGAGAAGGGGGTCTCTGGCCATTAGACTCACAGGACATCAAGGCAACTCATGTACTCTTAATTTAAGAAACAGAATAATACAATGTGTTGATAAACACAAAGATTATTTAAATTTGATAACTGATTATTTGTTGACAGTGAAAAAAGGACGCAGACAGATGAGACTTACAAGCATATCACAGAAGAGATTGCTTCTTTACTTGCTGTTTAGAGTTCTAATTTGTCTTGGCTCAGATAAACAGTTTTATCATACCAGGGCCTTAAAGATGATTTCTGATGTTATGTGGAGTTGTTTCTGTTGTTGTTCTGGGTTCAAATGGTCCTTTTCTCTCTTCAGAGTTCACTCTTTGTCTTTGCTATCTGTTCCTTTGTTCATGGTGTGCTGTGATTCTGTCTTTCTCAACTCACTGTTAGGCACTTTACTATTTCCTCTGCACCTCTCTGGCACAAGAGGGTAGGTACTGAAACTCCCGTCTTGTAATAATGGCTCTTTTTAAGTCTTGGCAGACTGCTCAGGGACTAGAACAGAGGTTGGGAAGAGTGGCTCTTAGAGTCAGTTCAGGACGTCCATGTCCAAGGCACTATGGAGAGGAGCTTCCCGATCAAAGAAAGTTTGTGAACTGTTTGCTCTGCACAGAGTGGACGGCTTCTCACACCAAAAGGGAGTAAATTGTCAGCTTTCAGCCCACAAAGCGAAAGCATTGTCTGCTTCTTGGCTCCCCAAAGAGATCATATCCTCAGTCTTCATCCACCAAAGGAGACAGAAGAGGTGAATGCAGCTACATTTAAAGGAGGGTGTAGCCCCTGGCGATTGAATTAAAGCCCCTTCTAGTTGCAGATCCAGGGCCTGCTTATAGGCTCGTTATTTTTTCCATCACAAACAGGCAGGTTCAGTTCTCGGTTAGAAGCCTAAGATGAAAGTCAATTTAGGTGTTGATTTGTTTGATGGACACTCTGAAAAGCTGCAGACTCAACTCTGATTTACACCTTTGTGTTTAGATGAAGTACTGGGCTGATAACTGGTATGAGCTGTGCTTCGGCCATTCATTCAGGATTACAGGGTGAGGGTGTGCAGCTGACTTTCTGCATCCTTATTAAATCTTCTGTCTTAACAGGTCTTGAGTGTCACTAAAAATCCTATTAAAATGGCGATGCCCACTTTGACCTGCACAGTCATGGAGTATCTGGTGTTGTGACATAAACACTTGATGTGTGGCCTGTGCAGCTCCCCCTCCTAGGCCTGGTGTGGCAGGTGGTCTGTGTGCCTCAGTGACCCTCGTGTGATGTCTGGAGATTTGTGCTGCTGACCAGAACTATAAAGTGTAATTGTGACATTGGTGACCAGTATTTTGATTGTTATTTAAATTGTGCTTATTTGTGATGAGCAAGACAGCATTTGTCATAGTTTTGTAGAAAAAAAAAATATGCTATAAATTAGTTTCAGTCTCTTAAATTCTTCTAGTCTGTTATTTCAAAATACTAGCAAGGTAAAGTGTTCATTTAGTAAATTGTGCACGATGGTGAAATGTTAACTCTGTGTTTTGATCACACCGTGTATTTAGGACTCTCTGTTCAATGTATATGCTAGGCCTTACATCCATCTTATTTTGTGTGTCTTGTTGCCTTTGTTCATTGGACATTACACCCAGGCATGGGTGCCACACATTTTATTGTTATATATTTATTTAGAAATGTTTGTGTAATTGTTAGTTTCTCTTTGAAAATTATGAGAAAATAAAGCAGTTTTGTTGTATATGACATTTTTTTCTTTCTGAAGTTGCTGTATATAATTTTAATTTAATCCTTTTGCCTTTGTTAATTACCTTAACAAGCAGTGGATCAGTGAGATAAGCACTTTGTGTTGCCTGTGCAGTTTTACCACTCCTCAGGTTGGCATGACTGGTCTACCTCAGGGGTCCTCCCAGTGATGTTGTGTGGAGATTTGTGCTCATGACTGGGTGAGTCTAAGAGGAGGTGGCAGACAAAGAACAATCCATGAATGGCCCTCTTGCTCATCTTGATCCATTCACACAACTTGTAGAGATTGAATTTCCTAACAGCAAAGCTTGCACAGTGGCATACGAAAGTTCATGCATCCTGGGCAAAATGTCTGTTACTCTGACCAAGTAAGTAAGTAAAAGATGGCCTGATCTCCAAAAGTTATAAAGTTGAAGATGACAAATTTCTTTAATATTTTAAGCAGGATTACTTTTTTATTTCCATCATTCAACTTTTGAAAATAATGATAAAAGGGCCTGAAGGAAAAGTGTGGGCACCTGTATGGTCCTTACTTAGTAACACCCCGTTTGGCACGAATCACAGCCTGTAAACACTTTTTGTGGCCCACTAAGAGTCTTTCAGTTCTTATTTGGGTGATTTTCTCCCACTCATATTTTCAAAAGGCTTCTAGTTCTGTGAGATTCTTGGGCCGTCTTGCATGCATTGCTCTTTTGAGTTCTATTCACTTTGAAGCCCAGGGCATGTACAGTGGAACCTCGAGATACGATCACCTCTGTATACGAGAAATTCAAAATACGAGGAAAGTATGAGCGAAAAATTCAGATCTAAATGCGAGCATTGGCTCGCGTAACGAGCCACGAGCCAGGCTGTGGGTGTAGCTCGCGGCTTAGCGAGGGGGCGTGGTAGCAGTTGCGAGCCGCGATCTGCGGTGTCTGCGTTTCTCACTTAAGTGCACAGGTGGGAAACTGCCCACATCCATGATTGTTCCTGTGGCTGATGGGCTGCAGCTGCCATGTCCTCCCCGCATATATAGAGAAGCGCGAGCCGGTTAAGGGGGAGAAGAAGTAAAAGAAAAGAGAGGAGAGCGAGCGCGCAGGCAGGCAGGAAGTCGGGGCGGGCGAGAGAGAGAGAGAGCGCGAGCGAGCGAGCGAGTGCAGGCTCGCGTGGAGCTGAACAGGTGAGCCAAACAGCTGAAGCAGGACGGTGTAGAGAAGGTCAGCTGCATTAAGAGTGTCTCGTCTGTTGCAGAGCCCACAGGTGAGACGCTAACAGAGAAGAAGCACCGGGGATTATCATCTGTTTTTTAAAGACTGCATCCTTTTGTCGTTTTAACCTCGTGTTAAAGTTTTGTTATTCTTGTGTATTTTAAACCTCCACTTCACAACTGTTTTAAGGATTATTTATTTAAAGATTTATTGAATGCTCTACTGCACTTTGGACACCTGTTTTGATTCTTTTAATAATCAGTTATATTATTTACCAGTGTTATTTATTAAAGGTAGACTACAGTATATATAATTTATCAGTGTTATTTGTTAGGAAAATTGATTTTTACGTTAATATATTTGGGGTGCGGAACGGATTAACTGGATTTCCATTTTTTTCAATGGGGAAGTTTGTTCTAGATACGAGAAATTCGCTATACAAGCTCAGTGCTGGAATGAATTAAACTCGTATCTAGAGGTTCCACTGTACAGCCACCCTAACCTGACACAGACAGGCAGGACACAAGTTTCTCCACACAGCCCACTTGTATTTACAGGTGAGAAGCACTTTCTACGCTTCTCACAAGAGCACAATGTCCACAACAACAAGCACAGTCTTTCTTGCCTCCAGTCCTTTTAACCTCCACTCCTCCTCTCAGGTTTTGTCCTTCTTCCTCCCTACTCTAGCCATTGAGTAGTGGTGACTGGTCCCTTTTATAGGGCACCCAGATTGACTCCAGGAGCCTCATGCACAACGCCATGCGTAGAATTCACACTAAAATATGGCATACGGACAAAAGCAGAAATGTGCATACGCACAAAAAAATCCAGATGCATAAATCTGTGCGTACGCCAACTTCCACGTTCTTCCGCTCCGCTCTCGGTCAGCGTGAAAAGTAACGCATGTGCACGCGCTTTCCACCACTCCCCAATTCCTCCCAGAATTATGCCAATTTCAATATGCAAATCAAAATAAATAGCCCTTAAGCTCAGTGTTCTGTGAAAAGACAATTGCAAAAGCACAGGGGAAAATAGGAGAATTTCAGCGAATAAAAGCAAATAAAAGGTGAGTCATAGCCCACCGTCTGAGTGTCATATGAAAGCTTATTAGGGTACAGAGAAAATAAAAAAAAAATAGGCACTCCATGGCAAAAAAAGCTTGAAATGTCAACTTTAATCTCGAAATTTCCACTTTAATCACGTAGTTTATTTTGTCATTAAAGTAGAACATCATAAAATTCATCATTAAATCGTTTAATTTACTAGTTTCTCAAATCCCACCGTAACTAAAGTAGCACGTTAAATGATTTGTTTTGTATGTGTTTTTCTGTGTGCTCTGTGTGAATCACTATGTGCTTCTTAAATGGGCTTTCTCTTCCTCCAACAGGACACAGAATCCATTACATTCATGATATTACAGCTCTCTGAACAATTTAAATGCTGAGATGTATACTTGATATCATTTGAATTAAAACACTCTATTAAACATGGGAACACAGTGGCACAGTAATAGTGATGAGCTGGCGCCTCATCCAGAGATTGTTCCTGCCTCCATCAAGATGCTTGCTGTTCTGTGCGCGACCTTCGATAAAATAATTTATTGCAGCAGTACTGTCTCTTTCAAACATACTAACCCCCAATTCCTGTCCTTCCTTTTCTTTCTCCAATTCACCAATCACCACACAATCAGCTCTGTAATAGATGTCAAGCCATCGGTAAGCTTAGAATGCCGATTCTTCAAAACTTTTAAGGAACATTGAAATATCTTCATAGTACATGATTAATTATTCTATTCATCTATCCTTCCAGTGTTGCACCAGTCCCAGTAAGAATACAGCGCGAAGCAGGAACAATCCCTGAAATAGCTAGCGTTGTGACACCGTGTCCTCACGTGTTTGTTTATTAACAATATAGATGTTAAAATTTGATCTGTATAATGTCATCTTCTTCTTTTGGCTGCTCCCTTTAGGGGTCACCACATCGGATCATCTTCTTCTATATCTTTCTATCCTCTATCTTGTTCTGTTACACCCATCACCTGCATATCCTCCCTCATCACATCCATAAACCTCCTCTTAGGCCTTCCTCATTTCCTCTTGCCTGGCAGCTCTATCCTTAACATCTTTCTCCCAATATACTCAGCATCTCTCCTCTGCACATGTCCAAACCTGCACAATCTCGCCTCTCTGACTTTGTCTCCCAAACGTCCAACTTGAGATGATCCTCTAATGTAGTCATTTCTAATCCTATCCATCCTCGTCACACCCAATACAAATCTTAGCATCTTTAACTCTGCCACCTCAGCTCTGTCTCCTGCTTTCTGATCAATGCCACCATCTCCAACCCATATAACATAGCTGGTCTCACTACCATCCTGTAGACCTTCCCTTTCACTCTTGCTGATACCCTTCTGACACAAATCACTCCTGACACTCTTCTCCACCCACCCACTCCACCCTACCTGCACTCTCTTTTTCACTTCTATTCCACAATCCCCATTACTCTGTACTGTTGATTCCAAGTATTTAAACTCCTCTACCTTTGCTAACTCTACTCCCTGCATCCTCACCATTCCACAATGACCTCCTGCTCATTCACACACATGTATTCTGTCTTGTTCCTACTGATCTTCATTCCTCTCCTCTTTTCAGCATATCTCCACCTCTCCAGGATCTCCTCAACGTGCTCCCTACTATCGCTACTGATTACAATGTCATCAGCAAACATCATAGTCCACGGGGACTCCTGTCTAATCTTTTCTGTCAACCTGTCCATCACCATTGCAAATAAGAATCCCTGATGTACTCCCACCTCCAACATGAATACATCCGTCACTCCTACCGCAGACCTCACCACTGTCACACTTCCCTCGTACATATCCTGTACAACCCTTACATACTTCTCTGCCACTCCCGACTTCCTCATACAATACCACAGCTCCTCTCTAGGCACCCTGTCATATGCTTTCTCCAGGTCCACAAAGACGCAATGCAACTCCTTCTGGCCTTCTCTAAACTTCTCCATCAACACCCTCTAAACAAACCTCGCATCTGTGGTGCACATTCTTGGCATGAAACCGTACTGCTGCTCACTAATCATCACCTCACTTCTTAACCTAGCTTCCACTGCTCTTTCCCATAACTTCACACTGTGGCTCATCAGTTTTATCCCCCTGTAATTAGTACAGATCCTGCACATTACCCTTAATCTTAAATATCCTCTCATTTTCTAATATTCCATTTAACAATCTGGTTAAAAACTCCACTGCCATCTGTCCTAAACACCTCCATGCTTCCACAGGTATGTCATCTAGACCAATGCCTTTTCTATTCTTTATCCTCTTCATAGCTATATAATGTAATAAACATATTTTGCTGCATTTCATCTTAAAAATGATATTGTCATCATATGTAAATACGCGCTTTATAAAGTGGCTCAGGTTGTGCAATATTATAACTGTATCGCAAGTTTACAGTGAGGTAATTGTACTTATAAGTACAAAAGATCTACAAGGAGCATTTGAAATGATTCAGTGCATTTAGAGCTCTTGGGATGAAACTCTGAACCATGAGGTCAGTACAGGAAAGGCTCTGAAGCGTTTTGCCGTATGAGAGTAGTTCAAATAGACAGCATGGCTGAGGCAGCATGTGCTTGATGCTGTATCCCGATAATTCTCTTTCTGATCAGCTGCTGTAGAGCTGTGATTCCACACTCCGATACAGTGGCATGAATACTTGAGAGTAACAACGCTAAAGCTACTATGGTATTTGGAATAGTTTGGCCATTCTGTGAACAATTATATTGTTACAGGTTAATTACAATCAGATGCCTTAAATTAATTAACAATATGTGGTTAATTTCAGTGTATTTGATAAAGCCGTGTCAGGGATGTGGATCTAAAAATGAAAGGGAAACACTGGAACAAAAGCACTACATTGATGCTGGGGGCTGCCAGTTTGCAAAACCAAGCGGGAAACTTGCGTACACCAAGGATTTAGCTGCCCTGAAAATGTGCGTGGCTTTACACCAAGTTCAGTTTTTATACATCATGATGTGAGCATGGAAACGGGAGTATGCAACATTTTTGTGCGTACACACCGTTTATACATGAGGCCCCAGGCATCCAATGACCTTCTTCCAACAGCACTTCCTAGTGTGGTGGAGGTGCTGCTAAACGGGGCCCAGTAAACATCCAGGCACCTCCTGGTGGTGGCAATGGGCCCCAGTAAGGTTGAGCATCCATGCTCCAAAACCGTGGCCCCATTGCAAGCCAAGGTGGCTGCCCTTTATCGGTCTGGGGGAGACAGTATTCAGACTAAGCCCTCTCCCCCTGTCTTTCTGTGCTGGAGGCATCACTGCTGGGATTGGGCCCAGGCAGTCTGTCGCATCACAGATTGTCATTAATGTTCAGATCGAGAAACTGAGAGAGCCATGACAAAACATTAAGCTTGGGCCATTGTGAATTCTGGGGTGCAGTTCTGATCATTATCCTTTTGTAGAAGCCATACTTTTTCATTTTTAACTTTTATAGATGGTGTGATGTTTGTTTCAGAATTTTCAAATATTTAATTGAATCCATTCCTCCCTCTACCAGTAAACAGTTCCTGGTGCTCCTGGCTTCAACAGAAGCCTGAAATGTGATTGATCTTCTCCCATCCTTAACAGTCAGAGACGTTTTCTTGTCATGGAATTCTGTGCCCTTTTTCTTCAAACACACCTTTGCACATTGTGGCCAACAAGTTCTATTTTGACTTAATCAGTTCACAGGATGTGTTTCCAAAAGGCATCGGGCTTGTTTAGATGTTCATCTGCAAACTTTGAATTTTGTGGTGAGGACACAGGAAATTTTTCTTCTGATGGCTCTTTCCTGAAGGTTATATGTGTGGTGGTGTCGCTGGACAGTAGAACAGTGCATCACCACTCTAGAGTCGGACTACAAAAGACCACCAGGAAGCTTTAAGACACAGGGGTTTAGATTTGCCATTCTAGCAATGCTGTGTGCACTTGTCTTGGAAAGTTGACTTGGTCTTCCAGACCTCAACTTGATTTCCACCATTGCTGTTAACTGCCATCTCTTCATAACGTTACCAACTGAGGAGGTGGCTAATTGAAAACTCTGACATCTTCTATAGTCTTTTCCTACTTTCTGACTATAAATTATTTTATTTCTCAAAGTGTTAGACAGCTGCTTAGAGGAGCCCATGGCTGCTGATTGCTGGGACAAGGTTTGAGGCGTCTGAGAATTTATACATCTTTGAGTTTTGCATCTCCTGGCCATTCATAATGATGATTGTAAACAAGCCAAAGCCCTAAGGAGCTAATTAGGGTCTGACGTCTTGGGGAAAAAAAAGACATCTGAGACCTCCAATCTCTTGGGGTGCACAAACATTTCTGGGGTACTCCTCCTTTTTTCACTCTACAAATCAAAAATAAGACACAAATCCTGTTTAAAATGCAGAAAAGAATGTTTTATCTTTAACTTTATGGCTTTTGGAGATCAATTAATCTGATATTGACTTAACTATTCACAGTAACAGTTATTTTCATCAGGGGGGTCCCCACACATTTGCATGTCACTGTATATGAAATGTCATGAAAGTGTTCATCTTGGTACTGCTACGTCTGAAAAGAAGCATCCTCTCGCCATTGTATGTCGTGCATACATGTTATAGGACTTAAAAGATGGAATCCTAAACTTCCTACTATAGAAAATGGTGGTGTATCTAAAATGATAAATTGCAATTTATTTTTGAGGGATACTCTGATTTTTATGTCCTGTCCTGATCATATGTCTGGTTCTTTTCAAACAGTGCCATTATTGACAGCTAAGACACATTTGTTTCCTTAGCAGTTTTCCTGCTTTCACTGCATTGTTGAAAGTCTATGTGCTCAGCTGTGTGTTGTACCTAAACGTTTCTCATCAAATTAGTTGCGGGAAATGTCTTTGCTTTAAATACACCACAACTAACAACTAACTTTTTCATTTTAAACTTTATATATAAAATTCATATCACATTTCAGATACTTTAAGATATTTCCACACAGCAGTTATTTTCTTCACCACTTTCCACTCTGTGCACTCTGTCAGTTGTACGCGTGTCTTCAGCTTAATATATTCCATGTCATGAAATCAGTAGACCAGTCAACCATCTACAAGCCAATTTCACAATAAACAGCAAAATCTGGGCAGTTTTAATTCAAGGCCAATTAATTTGTGTAACACTACTGTTTAATTCAGTTGTATTTCTTCTTTATAGCGCTCTTCATTGAGTGCAGGCTTGGACTGCTTGATGTTTGCAGCCATAACAGAGATAATAATTCCATACATGAACACACACAATGGATCAAATAGACAGTAAAACCTGGCAAATTTTAGCTTACTCAACATAAATAAGTCCTGATAGTAGATACCCTTTAACATTATAATGGTGAGTATAAATGTCACCAGCGTGTCACAAAGGTTACCAGTCCTGGTGTCACCTGCCACTCCTCTGTAGAGCTGAAACACCAACAGCTGAGCTGTTCCTTGGTTTTCTCGTCTTCTATTTTTTCCCCCGATGTCACTGCAGTTCTGTAGGCCTGTGCACTGAGGCGTCACTCATCCATTGCTCTCTTTTGCTTTGGTGAATGAAAGAAGACATTTTGTTGTTTGTTTTGGTGTCAAGTGGTTTTAGTTCAAGTGTGGATAAATGTCAGGACACATTCTAATTATTGAAGGTGCACTTTTCATGCTTGGCGTGGCATTCTGTTTTATATAGTACCCTCCATAATGGCGGATGCAATGAAACATTCTTCTTGCATTTACTCCTTTAATCCACCGTTTAAAATTACAAATTAAATAATTCAGATGTAATTAAAGTACAAATTACTGATTTTCATTTAAGGGGATTTGCAAACATTTCAGTCACACCTTGTAGAAATGACAGCACTTTTTCTGAATCATCCTCCCTTTTCATGGTACCATAGTCCTAAGACACCTCCGCTTACTCTTACCTACAGACTGCCTTTGGTCTTTGTAGTTGCCATTGATCAACATGAGGGCAAGAGCTGTGCCAGTGAAAGTCAAAGAAGCTGGAAAATAATAATGAAATCATTAGAGACATCGGAAAACCTTAAGATTACCCAATTCAACTGTCTGGAATATCAATAACAAGAAAGAACACACTGGTGAGCTCAGTAATCATAAAGGGACTTGTAGGCCAAGTAAGACCACCACTGCTGATGACAGAAGATGTTGCTGCAGATTTCATTTTGATCAGGACTTGCACCGCCTGATGGTAACGATATTGCATGTATCTCTCTACCGTCTTAAGCATACCATCCCATACAGATGGCATTACGTGGCTCAGGGTGACTGAGAGATTCCTCACCAGTCAGGCAGTTCACACTGAAAAGCTGCCATCGCCAAATCACCCACAGCTGTTAAGACCTGTAAGAGAACTGGGATTGTGTGATTTCTGCATGTTGGTCTCTGTAATGAAGGCTGCAGTTCAGCACACACTTCAAAGAGGATGACAGTAGGGAGTCTAAATCAGCTAAGTCATCATCATGAGCCAAAATGTCATTGTGATACATCAAAACTCACTTCTTGTGTAGCCTGTCAAACATCAGAATGTGAAATGTGTATTGAAATGAAATTTTCTTTTCAGTTCTTCGTTTTTCCACCTGGAGTTGCTAAAATACCAACACAAATAAAGTCTGCATGGGACTTACAAATGCTCAAAATTTGAGGGAACGTTGAGCCAATTTAAATGGCAAGTTCTAGTTTTATAAATCCTAACTTTTGCATAAGAAACAGCTTTCATATATGTGGCCGAGCATAAGGAAGTTTTATACATGTGGCCCTACTGAGCAGTTGTAATAAAGGACATAAAATTAACAAATTAAGTGTGTTTTCCAAGTACAACAAAAGTTTTATATTTGCTTATGCTGATCAAAGGTTGTTCCTAATTTCAGCCATCATGTATTTACTGTGAGTTAATGTTGATAATAAGGCAGCGAATTGAAAATAACTGCTTTTGTTTTTTTTTTTTTACTTTTTGTTTTAAATTTTACACAGGAAAGAAAAAACACTGCAATGTGGAATGTGGCAGAGAATTCTCTAACAGGAGTGCTCTTCAGAAACACACAAGAGTTCACACCAGAGAGAAGCCATATTGCTGTAATGAATGTGGTAAACAGTTTTCACGAATGAGCCATCTTCAGAAACACACAAGAGTTCACACCAGAGAGAAGCCATATTGCTGTAATGAATGTGGCAAACAGTTTTCAGAAATGAGCCATCTGAAGGACCACACTAGAGTTCACACCGGAGAGAAGCCATATTGCTGTAATGAATGTGGCAAACAGTTTTCATATATGAGCAATCTTCAGAGACACACGAGAGTTCACACCAGAGAGAAGCCATATTGCTGTAATGAATGTGGCAAACAGTTTTCATCTATGAGCAATCTTCAGAGACACACGAGAGTTCACACCGGAGAGAAGCCATATTGCTGTAATGAATGTGGCAAACAGTTTTCATATATGAGCAATCTTCAGAGTCACACGAGAGTTCACACCGGAGAGAAGCCATATTGCTGTAATGAATGTGGCAAACAGTTTTCATATATGAGCAATCTTCAGAGTCACACTAGAGTTCACACCGGAGAGAAGCCATATTGCTGTAATGAATGTGGCAAACAGTTTTCATATATGAGCAATCTTCAGAGTCACACTAGAGTTCACACCGGAGAGAAGCCATATTGCTGTAATGAATGTGGTAAACAGTTTTCACAGATAGGCAGTCTTCAGAGTCACACAAGAGTTCACAAAAGAATAAAAACAGTAGCAGTTCAAAAATCAGTCCAGAAAAACAAGAACCCTTCAGGACTCAAGAGTGAGGTTCAGTCGTGTCCTGAAAACTAAGCAAACTAAACTTTTGTTGAGAAATGAATCTCAAAGATAGATAGATACTTTATTAATCCCAATGGGAAATTCACATAATTCTTTGCATTTATATAGCGCTTTTCTCACTACTCAAAGCGCTCTGCAATTGCAGGTTAAGGGCATTGCTCAAGGGCCCAAAAGAGCAGAGTCCCTTTTGGCATTTTACAGGATTCGAACCGGCAACTTTCTGATTGCCAGTGTAGATCCCTAGCCTCAGAGCCACCACTCCGCCCTTTAAAAAGAGAGGCCATATTGCTGTTTGGAAAGTGGCAAACAAATCTGTGAGAGCAGTACACTTCAGAGACGCACCAGAATTAACACCTGAGAGAAGTACAACTGAACTGTCCTGACTTAAGAGTGAGGTTCACTCCTGCCTGGACAGTAAGCACATGTAACTGACTCAAATCCATCCTACTTAGTGTTGTGTCAAAAACAAATCAACATGGAGTAGAAATAGAAGTTTATATCCTTTTTCCTTTTCCAGAAACAAAATAAAGAACAGGGCGTCATACAAATGGTTTCTCACCAAAGTCCCTACATCCTCCACCATGTGCCTAGCTCTGTTTTCATAACGTACGTATTACATATAGAACTATCCATCCATCTATCCATTTTCCAACCTGCTGAATCCAAACACAGGGTCACGCGGGTCTGCTGGAGCATATCCCAGCCAACACAGGGCACAAGGCAGGAACCAATCCCGGGCAGGGTGCCAACCCACCGCAGCATATAGAACTATTTACAATATATTATACACATTTCATCAGGAAAATAAAAACACTTTACAATATACAGAGCCTCGCACAATAAATAATAGTTCAGCTTTATAATATTATACATTTTGCTATTTTAATATAACAAAAAATTAAAAAAACTTACCTTGACAAAATAAAAAAAAAAAGAACAGGGTTTCATACAAACAGCTTCTTGCCAATGCTTATTAAATAATAAATCAAATCAATTACTAATAATTATAAACACAAAATATGAATACAAAATCAACAAAATAAAATGTAAAATAAAAATTAAAATCCAAAATATACACATGCTTATGCTGTACACCACGCCAAATTATGTTTTAACACTGTGGCAGTGCACTAAAAGAAGAAATTCTCTTTTTTAAATTTTATTTTGTTTTTGTTTGTTTGTTTTTGATAATAAATCATACAAAACTGTATATAAGAACTCAGTGGGGAGGGGGCACATAACTTATTTAACACTCGAGAATTACCAAATAATATACATGTCAAATAAATAGAATAAAATTAGAAAAGGCTTGGAGAGAGCAGACTTACCTGTACAGCATCCACCATCGCCTCAGGGTGCCTGCCGTCTGTGGGGAGTCACATTAATTAGCATCCGTACTCCAAAATATGACGCTAAGTTTACAGAAACAATTGCTTTTTGGAAAACTCATACCTAAAAGATACAAAAAAATTATAAAGACAGAATGCACTTTGCTACACATATTGCAGTACTGGATGTGCCAACAATTCTCACAAATCCGAATCTTCTGAGCCACAAAGAATTCAGACTGGGTGCCACCTCCAGAAGTGGGCTTCGTTGGAGAAGATCTACACTGGGGGCTATCAACCCTTTGTCATGGCATACCACCCCAAAAAATATAAATGTTCTGAAATACCCGAATTTTATTTTGGTGTTAAATTGTTAATTACTGAACTGTTGTTATGTTAAACTAAAGGTGGAATTTCTTTTTTCATCCAGAAAATGTTCTTTCAGAGAGCTTTTATAAGGTACTAGCAGGAGTGCCCGCCGTTGCCCAGGAATCTCTAACCGTTGAATTTCCCAAATGAAAGAAACAGAACATAGAAATAGAACAAACAGTTTTCTGATTCACATTTTATTGTAAGTTCCTCCACTTTGGATTGTATCCGTTGTGGCGTTTGAAACGCCCTTGAAATCGACTTTTCTCTGGCATCTGAACTGGACCGTGAAATTGTACGTCTTTTTTTTTTTTTTGGTGACATGGGTATTTTCGCATAAAGCAGGAAAATTATAATGTGTTACATGGTATTATGTACGGAATATGCACCACAGAGAGATGAATTTACCTTATTTACACTACGTCGGAAAGCAAACAAATCATAGACATATATAGATAGACGGCGCATTCACTGTGTTGCCCAGTCGACACGATACGTCAGAGCCTCCGCCATATTGCGAGTGGCAAAAGTGTCATTTAAACTAATACAGGTAGACGTGGAAACTGGGTTTTCTGATGAAAAAAACAATAACGTTTAAAACAGTATCGTTTACATACAACAGATTTTGGCGAATCGTTTAAATGTAATTATTTATATCCATTTATACACTAATAATGGCAATTATTAAATAATACTACTAATTTTTATTATTATTAAATCCTCCCATATAATTAACATTTCTCGGACTGCCTTCTTCCATCTCCGAAACATTTCTGGACTTCATCCTGTTCTTACACAACACAGTACTGAAGTATCAGTTAATGCCCGAGTCACCTCACGTATAGATTACTGTAATGCTATTCTATCTGGCATCCCACAAAAACGTATCCATTGCTTACAACTTCTTCAAAATTCTACTGCCAGGATAATAACCTGCTGTTCTAAATCCACTGAACATATTACACCTCTTCTCTCTCAACTTCACTGGCTCCCTATTCACTACAGAATACAATACTAAATACTGCTCTGAACATTTAAAGCTCTCCACAACCTCACTGATCTCCTACAGACTGACACTCCTCTCGCTCACTCAGATCCTCATCTGCAGCTCGACTTTCTGTACCACACATCAGACTCAGTGCTATGGGAGCTCGAGCGTCTCTCATTGTGCTCCTCTTCCCTCTCATATTTGTCAGTTCGATTCAATAACACATTTTAAAACTACCCTCAAAACTTATCTTTTTAAACTGGTATACCAATTGTGAATTTTGCACTGTTACTGCCAGTTATCTTTGTTTGTTTGATAATTATTGATGTTTATCATTCTCTTGTTTTAATTTTACTAATGTTGTTTAATTTTATTGTAAGCTGACCTTGAGTGCTAAGATTATAAAATGGGATTTTCTAATGGCGCAGTATAACCAAAACAATTGTTTAGCCTCACCTATGAAATGTAATCTCTGTGATCTGGTTTGGAGCGTACAGCGGTTTGTACAATCCCAAGCAGCACATGCGTGAGGCATCTTTATCCATTACTTCACTCCACAGCGGTGCCACTCGCAATGTGGTGGTGACGTTGACGTATGATGGTGCTGGTCATGAGGCGTTTAGTAATTCTATGTCTATGGTCGGCCTTCTCATCCTTGGACACTTCCGCCATCTCTTGTCAATTTAAAGAAACACAGGTAAAGAGCGACGCACAGAGACCAAAGCTGCCACTAGATGGCGCCGCAGTGAACTTCTGTTGCAACATGTGGCCATCTTAAGTTCAGAGACGTGTGCCGAATGTTGTGTTGGTGAAAAGGTGCCCTGCGGGTTACCACGAACATTTTTCCCAACCAAACATACCCCATGACCTTCTCCTGGTCACAAAGGAGCCCCATGCCCAGTTTGGTGGCGATCAGACGCCTGGTGCAGATTTGTATGGGGGACAAACAAGCGTACATACACACATACATGGACTCTGCTTTATATATTAGACTAGCAATGTTAATGTGCTGAACTGGAGGAGATTAGGATTTTGTAAGTAATGAGCAATGTAATGAATTTAATTTAAGTAACGTTTCCCAGCACTGGTCGCTTGTGAACGTTTGTTTTTGTTTGTGGGATATCATCACTTCAACAATTGGTGGAAATAAACTGAAGTCTGCTTAAGCAACTGGTTAAATAAATAGGCAGAAATGCAATAATGTTTAATTTTTCATCTTCCTATCATTTTAAAGACAGAATTATTGACATAACCAATCAAAGTTCCAACTAATTTGCATTGTTGTGTGGCTCAAAAGTATTAATTAATCCTTAAGCCATTCACTATTTAGTGTTGTACTGTTTGTTCATTTTGTTTGTTACACAAAACTGTTCAATAAAGAAACCAAAATAATTTAATATACATAGGCAACTGATTATTAAAACTGTTTTGTATTAGAAAGTAATCCCTGAGTTATTTCTGCTTTAAAGAAAAATATTAATTGCTTGAAGGAAATATGACAAATTGCAATTAATACAAAGTGACTTTCGATTACAAATTTAAAATGAGAGATTAATTGCAATTGAATTTTTAATCAGTTGTCCTCATGCAAACACATAATTTAGAACCATTACAAATGATGATAATCATAATAATTGTGTACAATATACAGCGCCATTTCTTGCTCTATGAAGTCTCTACAGAAGCAGAGGGCCATCGAAGCCACTAAGGGCCCCCAAGCTGCAAGTTCAGCCTCAGTATATTTGGGGAGTATGAACATCACCTGTCTGTGTGTAGCCAGCTAAGCCCCGTCATGTGTTTCATGAAGCACTTACAGTATGCTTGTCAAACAGTGCGTGCGTCAAACTGCTGTGTGTCTGTGGCACCAAATCCTAATCCCTGATAAGAAGGATGAGGCAGACCAGAATTATGGTATAAAGATCTCAATTAACTGCTGAACGTTGCAAAGGTAGGAATTGCTGCAATGGATTTTGTAGCGCTAAATGTCTAGTTGCAGACAAATATTTATGTGTGGTTTCTGAAACAGAGCAAATACAATAACATAAAATAACAAAATAAAGGCTCAGAGAACGCTAATACAGTTCATGCCCAAAAAGGTCAGTAGCTGGAAGCAGAAATTAACAGAGCGCTATGACGTGCAGTCGTTGGCAAAAGGCACTAAATAAAACTTAATAAATACGTTAGTGCTGTACAGACTGAGACAAATCACTACTTAAACAACTATTACCCAGTATGTTTTCTTGAAGCTCTTGTATATTAATAAAGAAGCAACATTTCTGAATGTACTTATACAGTTTTGAAGTCAAGTCAAGTCAACTTTATTTATAAAGCACTTTACATACAACAGCCGCTGACCAAAGTGCTGAACATAGGCTAAAATAAATTTTAAACAAAAACAAAATAATAAATAAGTAAAATAAAATACAATAAATGAAACTAATTAAAACATAGTCAACACAACTAAACAGAGTTAAAACAGAGTAAAATCAACTGCTCACACAGGATCAAACGCCAAACCAAAAAGGTAAGTCTTAAGAGCAGACTTAAAAATGGGCAGTGAGGAGGCCTGTCTAATGAGGATCGGCAGTGAATTCCAGAGCCTTGGAGCCACAACGGTAAAAGCCCTATCCCCCTGAGCTTTCACTGAGTCCTCGGCACATCCAGAAGCAGCTGACCAGCTGATCTGAGTGAGCGGGAAGGAGAGTGCATATGCAGCAGCTCATCGAGGTTTAAGGACTTCAAAACAAATAAAAGAATCTTAAAATGAACTCTAAACTGAACAGGCAGCCAGTGCAGTGAGGATAGTACAGGTGTAATGTGCTCATTCTTTCACGTGCCACTTAAAAGGCGTGCAGCAGCATTTTGCACCAGCTGGAGCCGAGACAGGGTGGACTGGCTAACACCAACATACAACGAATTAAAGGTTGAAGGTAAAACTGAACACACTTTGACATAAAGGGTTGTCTGAACATGTTAGTAAAACAACGCTACGAGCTTTATCATTATTTGCAAAAAATTATTTCTAATAAAATAAACAGCAAAGCATAACTTTCATCAATTAGACGCACACAAAGTCAACAAACAATTGAATAAATGCGGGTACGTGCAGATTCCTGGAAGTACAGCGTTTTCCGCGTATCAGATACAGAAATAATGTGCGCATTGGCAGAGAAGGTTTGGCGTGTGTTTGTGGGGTAATCAATTCAAAATCAATGATTATCAGCTGACTGTCTTGTCGCGCTATGAGTGACGTCTACCGACATGTTTGATAAGAAAGCTCGCTGACACCGCATATCATGAGTAGCTTATTGGATCGGCAGAACTTGAATTGCCTACTGATGGGCAGAGTGAAGCCTCACGAAACATAGAAACATTTGAATCATTTGTGTCGAAGCATTTGACACTCACCTCTCTAGTGACACCTCCTGGCCATTCGCATTAACGTTACACAACTCAAACACAAACTCGTGATCAAGTTCAATGGCTTCTGTTAAACTCGAATGCTTTTAGTTTTTCGCTGCTACAGACTGGCGACAAAGAGAGGGGTTCGTCAGCGGCTTCCAGTGTCTGAAGTGTAAATAGATTTATATTTAGTTTAATGTGTATAACAAAACAAATCATATGAGTAACGATTTCAACTGTTATTTTGGTTGATGATTGGATGGATGGATGGATGGATGGATGGATGGATGGATGGATGGATGGAATGTGTTTTTACTTTGAGTGGGGGGTGGGGGCTACACGGTAAATGTGTTAGTGACTGGGATTGCGCCTCTGTAACTAGAAGATTGATTAGGAATGATACAGACTGGACAACTATCATATTTGTTAAAGGAAATGTTTTATTTTTGTACTGTGCTGCGATTAAGACAACTTTTTACATATAAATTCATCGTTATATGATAGAAGTTCATTGTCAGGCACCTGGAGCACATCTGGCACAAGATAAGAGAGGCCGCCACACTCCATTCAGGGAGCAGGAGTCGGGTGGAAGAAGGCAATGCTAGGGACTGAGGAGGAAAGGCGGCTCAGGGAGGACTGTTGAGAGGCCCTGAAGTGAAGGGTGTTTGGTGCTGGAGCACTGTGTGTGTGCGGGACTATTTGGACACTTATATTGTACATACTGTAAGTAAACCGTGTGTGGTGGACTTAAGAGTGGTGTCTGTCTGTCTGTTGTCAGGCTGGCTTTCACAATATATATAATCCTGTGACAAGACTATTTTGAAGAGATTTTTATTTTTACAAATCAGCTACAGATCTGGGAATCACTGAATAGTAAACACGTTTAATGAGAGTGTCTTGCGCATATACTGGTGTAATGACCACGTCGACTTTAGTGAAGCGTTTCTTAGCCTCTCTGATATGATCGACATGGGGTAGAGTAGATTCTGGATTGTTATAATATGTGCTGCCTTACACAAAATATGCTCATCAGTTTGTTACAGATTCTACGTGGATAGGATGCCACACCAAGGAACGAGGTGCTCCATGTGAATCGTTCATAATCTCTCCTAAACGTATTTGTTAAGTTACAGACAAGTACTAAGTAGTTGTTATTTAAAAAGTCTGTTTTTTCAACTGGGCAGTGACCATACACAAGCCCAACTAGGATTTGAACTCGCGTAAGCACATCTTACAGATACAGCAAGAACAGCTGCTTTTTCTTCTCCTTCTTCTTTTGTCTGCTCCCGTTAGCGGTTGTCACAGCGGATCGTCTTCTTCCATATCTTTCCATCCTCTGCATCTTGTTCTGTTACCCCCATCACCTGCATGTCCTGTCTCACCACATCCACAAACCTTCTCTTAGTCCTTCTTCTTTTCCTCTTCCCTGACAGCTCTATCCTTAGCACCCTTCTCCCAGTATACTCAGCATCTCTCCTCTGCACATGTCCAAACCAACACAATCTCGCCTCTCTGACTTTGTCTCCCAACTGTCCCACTTGAGCTGACCCTCTAATGTCCTCATTTCTAATCCTGTCCACCCTCGTCACACCCATTGCAACAGCTGCTTTTTCTCTTTGAGCCAAAGAAGGTCCATCGGTGAGTCGGTGACCAAATCGGCTGCTGATTGCAAGTAGATATTGCTGCAGACCGGAGTAAAATGGGCGTGAATATCATTTTCAACTTCAGCCAATCATATATTAAATTTGCGAACATCAGGCACTGATCAGCCAATCGCAAATTTAAACGTCTCAGTCAATCACCTTTTTATTTATCAAATCCCCAATCGGTGTTATTTGTCATTCATGTTGCACTTTAGCCAATTGCCTTATGGATGTGTAAAAAGAAAGGTGGGAGTCATTTCTAAAGGTGGACGGTCAAAATAAAGTGACTGTAAGAGACGGAGTGTATATTCATAAAATACAGTGGTGTGAAAAACTATTTGCCCCCTTCCTGATTTCTTATTCTTTTGCATGTTTGTCACACAAAATGTTTCTGATCATCAAACACATTTAACCATTAGTCAAATATAACACAAGTAAACACAAAATGCAGTTTTTAAATGATGGTTTTTATTATTTAGGGAGAAAAAAAATCCAAACCTACATGGCCCTGTGTGAAAAAGTAATTGCCCCCTTGTTAAAAAATAACCTAACTGTGGTGTATCACACCTGAGTTCAATTTCCGTAGCCACCCCCAGGCCTGATTACTGCCACACCTGTTTCGATCAAGAAATCACTTAAATAGGAGCTGCCTGACACAGAGAAGTAGACCAAAAGCACCTCAAAAGCTAGACATCATGCCAAGATCCAAAGAAATTCAGGAACAAATGAGAACAGAAGTAATTGAGATCTATCAGTCTGGTAAAGGTTATAAAGTCATTTCTAAAGCTTTGGGACTCCAGCGAACCACAGTGAGAGCCATTATCCACAAATGGCAAAAACATGGAACAGTGGTGAACCTTCCCAGGAGTGGCCGGCCGACCAAAATTACCCCAAGAGCGCAGAGACGACTCATCCGAGAGATCACAAAAGACCCCAGGACAACGTCTAAAGAACTGCAGGCCTCACTTGCCTCAATTAAGGTCAGTGTTCACGACTCCACCATAAGAAAGACACTGGGCAAAAACGGCCTGCATGGCAGATTTCCAAGACGCAAACCACTGTTAAGCAAAAAGAACATTAGGGCTCGTCTCAATTTTGCTAAGAAACATCTCAATGATTGCCAAGACTTTTGGGAAAATACCTTGTGGACTGATGAGTCAAAAGTTGAACTTTTTGGAAGGCAAATGTCCCGTTACATCTGGCATAAAAGGAACACAGCATTTTAGAAAAAGAACATCATACCAACAGTAAAATATGGTGGTGGTAGTGTGATGGTCTGGGGTTGTTTTGCTGCTTCAGGACCTGGATGGCTTGCTGTGATAGATGGAACCATGAATTCTACTGTCTACCAAAAAATCCTGAAGGAGAATGTCCGGCCATCTGTTCGTCAACTCAAGCTGAAGCGATCTTGGGTGCTGCAACAGGACAATGAACCAAAACACACCAGCAAATCCACCTCTGAATGGCTGAAGAAAAACAAAATGAAGACTTTGGAGTGGCCTAGTCAAAGTCCTGACCTGAATCCAATTGAGATGCTATGGCATGACCTTAAAAAGGCGGTTCATGCTAGAAAACCCTCAAATAAAGCTGAATTACAACAATTTTGCAAAGATGAGTGGGCCAAAATTCCCCCAGAGCGCTGTAAAAGACTCATTGCAAGTTATCGCAAATGCTTGATTGCAGTTATTGCTGCTAAGGGTGGCCCAACCAGTTATTAGGTTCAGGGGGGCAATTACTTTTTCACACAGGGCCATGTAGGTTTGGATTTTTTTTTCTCCCTAAATAATAAAAACCACCATTTACAAACTGCATTTTGTGTTTACTTGTGTTATATTTGACTAATGGTTAAATGTGTTTGATGATCAGAAACATTTTGTGTGACAAACATGCAAAAGAATAAGAAATCAGGAAGGGGGCAAATAGTTTTTCACACCACTGTACATCTGTGACGATAGTCTGCTAGTGTCAGTATCTTACACTATAACAATCTGTCGAGTGCATTATTAAGACTGCAGTGTATTTTTACCAACATTATTTTATGATTAGCAGTTCTGAAAAAATAATGATAATAAAAGTTTGGATACGAGATATTCATTGTTACTAAACAATGTCTGAAGAAAATTTTAATGAACATAACAATACAAATTTGTGTCC
>NW_026261691.1:0-21887 GCF_900747795.2 Erpetoichthys calabaricus | reverse complement strand
CTTACACTAAGAGGAGGCACAGGCAGCACACAGAATTCATTAATTTCATGATATTCCTGCTCCCTGAACATTTAGAATGCTAAGATAAATATTTGATATCATTATTTTCATGATGAATTGCATTAAAGCGTGCATTAATCATGTGGGGGCACGGTGGTGTGGAAGTTGCACTGCTTCCTCGCAGCAATGAGGTCCTGGGTGTTCCCTGCTTTGAATTTGCATGTTTTTCTGGTGGGTTTACTCGGCGTGCTTCAGTTTCCTTTCAAAGTCACGTAGGATGTGGGGTTTTGTTATACTATATTAACCCTGCTAGCGTATGTATTGCTCATATTCACCCTGCGATGTGCTGGCGTCACGTTCAGGATTTCCTCCTGCCTTGCACACAATGCTTGCTGGGATGGGCGCAACCCTGAATGGATGGCATAAGTAAACACGTACTGTATAACAAAGATTTTTTTAAAGTTCTGAACACTCTGTGGAATCATCTGGGAATCTCAGCAAGTGATATGACCTGATATTATATTTATAGTCTTGAGTTGTAGAGAATGAAGAGAAAATGAGACAGGACTGTTCCTTGTAATGCTCCAGTCAGTAGCGTAGCGTGGGTGTCAGCCGCCCGGGGCGGCGGAAAATTCCGCCGCCCCCTTGTTTAGGTATGGTTCAAATTTTTACAAGATATTATTATTATTTATTGTGAAATTTTGCCGCTGCCCCCACTACGCTACGCCACTGGCTCCAGTGTAGCTCATGTCCATAGCAGAAACGCATTCTGTGAGTTTCACATATTGCTGTCTGCCCCACAAATAGTCTATTATCTTGGATACCATAGGTGCGTCCACCTGCAAATCTTTGAGTTTACACTTTAACTGGATAGTACTGAAGGCATCAGAGAAATCGAAAAAAAAAACAAACAAAACAATCCAAACCATGCTGCCAGCTTTGTCCTGCTTGTGGAGCAGATTGCACTTTCTTCCTCATATTTCAGCCTTTGAATTATGACGCATTCAAAAGATTTTTAAAAGTTTAGTTTCCACATAGCTTTTGAGACCTGGTAAGAATAAATGAAAGTGCTTTCAAATAAGTTTTTCTGTCATGTATATTTGTGCTAAATGCAGCACTCCTGAACTTTTGAATTACATTTCAGGTATACTAACTGCAGCCTCATTAAATATATGGAAAAACATAAGGTGAAACCTGATAGCAAAGCATTCCACTTGGTGAGTTTTCATTAAACCATTTATTTTTAAGTGATTTTTAGGAACATGCTAAGTGTTTTAATCTATGCCAATAAATGATGTATATGCAGCAATAAATTACATTTAACATTATATTTTAAAGTTTATCATTTGTGCCAGTATCCATAAATAAAGAATTAAAGGTCTGTAAGGTTGACCTTATAATACTAATCCCGTTTTCACATTTGCCCTTATCCAGCCTGAATATTTACTATTCTTTAACCTGAAGTTCTCTATTAACTTTAATTACTGGCTGATTTTAAGGGTACTTGTATTAACTCTGATGCCTACTGTAAAACTTGTGATTATTCTTCAGACTTTCAAATTTTACTTTTTTATTTCTTAGCCAATTTATAATTTACTTTTAACTTTAATATTAGAGGTGAAACTTTTTTTTGTTTCCCTGTAGTTGCAAAAGCTGCTTACAATGGACCCAATTAAGAGAATTACCTCAGAACAGGCTATGCAGGACCCATATTTTTTAGAAGATCCACTCCCAACTTCAGAGTAAGTGTCTGTTCCATTGTCACATCTTTAAAGAATAATATAAAATGTTCATTTTAAAACATTTGTTTATTAGCATTACTTGCCTATACAAGAAATGTACTCTGGATTAATAGAGGTAATATGGTTTTGAATTTTTTCTTTTGAGCAGACACATCTCACTTTTGTTACTTGTAGCATAATTAACCATATGGGCAGCCATCATAGGAACAATGTTAAATATACTTTAAAGTACCGTAGATACCGGAATATAAGCCGACTCGGTATATAAGCCGACCCCCTTTTCTACCTACTAAATTACATGTATTTGCCGATGACTGGTATATAAGCCGACCCCCTTCTCCAAGCAAAATTTTCTAAATTTCCTTAAAAGTGTCTTTTCAGGTATATTTATCATGTTTATCGGCAAGAATTTGAGACTGCCGGCATTTTTGATGGAAACCAGGAAGTGATTGCGGAGAAGTTTGGTAAAATGAAACTGTTGTGTTGGAACTATATATGCAAATACGGTACATCGGTGGGTGGATTTGATTAATTTAAATACGCAATAAATGTTTATGTATACCAGTATTATATTTTTAAAAACATTATTGGTGAATAAAAATATACCTGGTAATACATAAAATTTTTTGTTAAAAAAAAAGATGACTACACCTATGAAAAAACGTATGAAATATGACAGCGCATTTAAGTTGAAAGTTGTAAAGTTCGCTAATGAATCAAATAACAGTGCAGCAGCTCGTCACTTTGGCATCAACGAGAAACAAGTACGAGAATGGAAGAAGGCTGAAACATCTTTAAAAAGGCAGTGGTAAGAGGATTGGCAATTTCTTCATTCAAGGATTTTTTATAGTGACATTTACAGTCGGTATTTTATTTTAAACTTCCCGATAATTTTTTATAAATTTTATTAATAAAATCAACAACTAAAACACTTTTTTGAATAAATTCTTTATTTAATTGAAAGTATCGGCATGCAAAGTTACTTCTTCATCTGAAAGATGGCTCTGTGGTTTCATCATTAATTACTTCCGTATTCATCAGCAAAACCGGCATTGCGCTGGAAATCTTGAATCTGAAACGATACTCGTTGCATAAGCCGACCCCCAAACTCCAAGCCAAAAATCTAGGACGAAATTTCCGCCTTATATTCCGGAATCTACAGTATGTGCATTACAGAGTTTATTCCTTTTAAACAGATTTTTTTCAGGTCTTGCATATATTGCATTTTTTTTTTATAGACTGAATTGTGAAAGTACCTTTAGCTTACATAACTCCTATCAGGTTACAGTGACAGAAATGTTACCTTATAACATCAAATGTTTTATTCCATAATGATGAATATCATTTTATATAAAAAAAAATTATGGAAAACTGATTAAAAGGGTTCACTACTGTTTGTATGACTGAGTCCCTTTTGAATTAAATTTAATACCACCACTCTTCTATTTTTGCAACTGACCAAAAAAGAAACACACACACACGTAATAGCTTACTTTGGCAGTTATATTGATAACTATGGAATATTCTTTAAATCATCCAATGATATGTCATTTAAATTGCCTTTGTTCAGAGCTACCTAAAATTGTGGCCCCTGCATCTTTTTTCATCAAGGCATAACCATTTATTAATAGCTCACTTAATACTTCTAATAGATTACCATAATTAAGTTTGAACAGGTCTTTGTAACAATTATTTCCAAATATTCAAACTGTTCTGACACAATTGCCAGAAAGTGAATGACCTTAATGTAATGTACAGGAACATTTACTAGGAAGCGAAAGATCTTGTTCATATTCATTTGAAAACCACAATTTTTATGAAATTCATCTGTTTTTAATGGAAGTGATAAGATTGCATCCAAGACATAGAATACCATATCATCAATCTAAAGAGGGATATCTTGTTCAAGCCCATCTCTTATGATCCCGTTTATGTTGGATTTTATCAAAACACAATAAGTAGTGGTTCTATATTAGTTGTAAAAAGCTTTGCAGATTATTGGCATCCCTGCCAGGCCCCATGTTGCAAATTGAACAAGAATGGTGTTTGTGGACTGGTTCAACATTTGTTTTTCACTCATACTCAACCAGCATTTGACAAAGCTCAAGCAATAACGACTTTGTAGTTCTGTCTGAAGCTAACTGCTTATGGGAGGTATTTTGAAACTGAAATTGCAAAAGTGAGCTTGCATTTTTGTTTCATTATTTTAATTGTCATAAATCCTTTTTTGCACAAAATACCTCCCATAACTGCTTGACTTTCTAATCAAGAGACCACAGGTGGTGTGGCTACTTAACAAAACATAAACACTACTTTTCTTGAGCATTGCCACCCCACAAGGCTGCTGTCTAAGTGTAATGTTTGTAGGCCCTATTTAGTTATGGCTGCACTGCAAGAAACATTAAAACTGTCTTCACTAATTTACGAATGGAACTATTATGATAGGCACAATCATTGATGAGGATGATTCCACACACAGGAATAAAGTTGTACAACTGCTGAGTTGGTGTCAGATCGATATCCTAAGCTTAAACTTGACTCAAGTAAACGAAGTAATAGTAGGCTGCCGGAGACAAAGGTCATAATTCACTAACTTTAGGTTTTTGGGAATTTTTATTTCCAATTATAGTCAGTTTGTAAAATGTTTACAAAATTGGTTCTTTGAAAATGAAAAAAATCAATGAAAAATTCAATAAAGTATTCCTTTGACTTCAGTGTTACTGCTTTGAAGCCTTTCCTCTAATAATCTTCAGCCTTTCATTTTCACCCTTTATCAGCACTGTTATTTGAAATAATAAATATATTTAATGCACAGGCATTATACATCAAGAAATATTAACTTTGCTGTTTGTTTAATGCTGGCTTGACATTATCACATTATCAAGAGCATCCATTTTATTTCTGGTTTGCCTTGCTGTTTGGCATGTCAAAGGACTTAGGTCTGAAGTGTTGTATCTTCGCCTTGTTTTTCTGAGACAAGATGGAACGTGATCTGTTGTTATCTTCGTTCTTTCTTTTTGGCTTAATTATTTAGAGATATCACTGGTTGCAGTGTTTGTCATGTAAAACTTCTCCACAGTTAAATGCAAACAAGAAAAAATGTGACCCAGAACCTACCAATGAAAAGCATAACACATATCTGTGTTACTAAGAAACATGAAGTGTAAAAAAAAATGGTCAAATATAGCATTCTTATACAGGGCATATTTAAATACTTCAATTTAGATTGAAGAATTGGTTGTTTGAAACTTTCCTCTAGTTGCATATAGTAACTCATTCATTGTTTTTTTTCTGTCAGTTACATTACCTTTATCTGAAGATATTGTTTAAATAAAGATTGAATCTGATATGTGCCATATTTGTTAAAAAGGAAAAAAAAATCATGGGAGATAAGTACATTTTCGCACAGCTGTATATTAATTGGTGCTAATGCTGTGATTCTGTATTTATTTGCATCCAGCTGACAAGCTTCTAATTCTGATATAATTGTGTAACAATCGTGTGATTTTAAGTTTTGGAAGTAATAATAGCTGCTTTAAAGGCAGACCTGAGTTCTGAATCATTTGTTCTGTAGGTAACAGGAGAGTGATTTAACTTCCAAGAGACAGCAAATTAATGTATATAGTAAGAGTGTAGGATCTCTGTTTCACTTTCTATAGGGGACTTTAGAAATATGAAGAGATCTGTACAATTTATGATCAAGGTTCATAAATCTGTGAAAGTCTACATTAACACTTTCACTTTTTGTACTGTGGTTCGAAACGTCATAGACTTACTTTTACAGTTAACCCAGACTTGCATGTTGAAATAAACAATACCATTTATTTTTAACATAAGGATAATAGATGAAAATATACAAGAATGTGTATGTCCATATATACCTTCTCTCTCTCTCTCTCTCTATACATATAATATAAAATCATAAGCCTACAGGTGCAATGATTTTATGTCATGTTTATTGTCATGCTTTAAATTGTGCTTATTTTAAAACCTAAATATATATGTTTGCTATCATTCTTTTTAGAATTTATCGAACTTTAATGTGATGTTAGATTTTCAGATTCTTATTATGTTTTTAAATTATAAACTAACAAATATGAAGAACTCGCGTCCCTCGAGACGAGACTTTGTGCCAAGAGATTTAACCACACCTGGGGCCGGAAATAAAAAAACAAAAGAGTACGACAGCTGCTGTATAGGCTTTTAAATGTTCAAAGTGCTGCGCGAAATGCAGATCATGTGGTGTCGCCGCAGCAGCCACTGGTTCTCGAGCAAAGAGGGGGTAAAAAAGAAAAACACAACTATTCATTTCCCATTGTATCACCGTTTAAGAGGGGGTTTCGGAGGAGCGACCGTGTCTCCTTGGGGTGTGTTCAACTCCCCTCTTCACAACGAGAGTGGCAGAGATGCCAAGTGATTGGTGTGTAGCGCAGGCCGGGGGGGGGGTTCGGGGGGGGTTATAGCGAGCAAGGGGCAAACCCCTAGTGTGTGTGTATGTATGTATGTGTATATATATATATATATATATATATATATATATATATATATAAAATAGCTGTCCCCCGTGCCTCCCCCCACATAGTAGTATATCAGGACAAACTTTAAAAATCAATAAAAAAAAAAAAAATGTAATTCTGGCCAAGCTGAAGATAGATAAGCACCAATGTCAAACGTTGCAATTGTATCTGGTTGTGTTCAGCTCTTGTCTTTCATCTATGAACTTTTATTCAGAACTTCAGTGTCCAGTTTGCACCTTCAAAACAGATGTGTCTGGTTGCTACATGGTCAGGTATCAATCATTTTATTAGTTAAGGCTGCAGAGGCTTCATTCCAAAGTGAGACCCATTCAAGCAAACTGAGACATTTTCTAACTGACAATAAGTATATCTGGCAGCAGCTTGCTAAGCCAGGACTTGGGTTCCAGTCTATCAAAATGATAATGCTAGTCTGTTCTACAGTTTCTCACCAGTGGGCTGTTGATTACTGTGCCCCCCTCCTACTTATATCTGCCCTGTATGTAAATTGTTTATAAGGCAGTACTGTTTACCATTTTTAAGTTAGCATGGAATTTTTCATACTATATCTATGACTACAGCAGTGCCATTGTGGTATGCATAAGCTTTTCAAAAATTTGTTTCTAACCCTTTAGTGAAATCTACTATACTACTAATTCTGACACACAATATATTTCCATTCTGTCTCGGGTTGTCAGTAAAAGGCTGACAGTCTGGTATTTTTTGTTACTTCAGTAAGAGAAGCATTCAGTGGGATATTAGCTATGTAGCCTCAACTAAACACCAAATGCCTGATTCTCTTCTCCCAAATAGGTTATTAAAATGGATTATTAATGAGTTATTGTAAGTATTGAAGATCTGTTAATTTGGCATGACATGAGCAATTTAGGTTTATGTATGCCATTCTCCAATGCTACACAGTGGAGTCTCAACCTGCCTGTGGTGAAATATCATTGAATTTCCAATGTACAATTTAAAAGGTTGTAAATGTAGTAGTTCCATATCTAACCATTGGATTTTTCTATTAGCTGTCAGATTTCATTGAATCATTCATAATCTTTCTAGATTATTAAGTGAGTGTGATGGAGATATGTTAAGTTCATTTGTTTTCTTGAAAGTTGCTTAAAAATTACATTTGCTTCCAAGTAAAGTTACTTTTGTTTTTCCAAAAGTTGAAATATTAGTAATGGCACAAAAAGTTGAAAAGGCTATAATATGGTCTCTTAATATACTAGTTTTTGCTGGAGAAAAAAAAAAAGACACAATAGCTTATTGACACTGATTTGATCTTAGGCCAGAGGTGTGCAATGGCAAGAATGATTGAAAGAAGAATGTTTTGCACTTTCAAATCTTGTTAAAGTAATGTGATTTCTCACCAGTTTATCATTGTCCTCTAAGTGGTAACCCCCAAAAATCTACGTTTCAGTGAGTAAGTATGAATATAATACATTTTAATTCTTATTTATTTTGTCTTTTTTCTCTTTCTTCATCATGTAAAGCACTTTGAGCTGCATTATTATTATTTGTATGAAAATCTGCTATATAAATAAATGTTGTTGTTTTAAATGTGTGTAAAGCAGATAGTAAATATTTTAAAATTTATTTTGTTGAATGCCATTCACAATAAGAACAACAAATTTCTTTTTTGTTTTTTTGATCAGATATACTTTGTTAATCCCCAAGGGGAACGTGTCTTTATGTAAAGATTAGCATTAGAATTACAATTTTTGTCAAAAAATAAATTGTATGTACATAATAGTAAAGGAAAGCAGTGAAATTATTTGGACGATCCATATAATTGTAAGAATAAATAAGAATGTACAGTTTTAAAGGTTTAAAACTTCAGATGTATACCAGAGTAGTACCCCACTGTTAAAAAGGTTAGCAGATACTTTCTGCTTCCAGAGCTTTGGACACTGCTGGTAATATTGCTATCTCACAACAATTACAGTTCATTTCAGAGCTGTGGTGATTTCTGTGATCAGGTACATGTAATCTCCTGTGAAAACAGATGTTTCTGCAGAAACTACAGTAAATGCCCATAATTAACATTTAATCTTGTTTGTTTTGTTGTAAGATCAAAGCCACAATAGAAAGATAAAACTAAATAATTTACATCCTTATATCCTTAGATTTTTTAGTAACAAGGTGGTTCTTTGCTGGAAATAAATTACGAGCTGGTGACTTTTCTGATCATATGAACTAGTTTACTTGCTGGAATTTGACAAACACTAGGTGCTTCAGTTTGTTTCTTTATAAGTGTTTTCCAGTGATATTTCAGTTCTGATACTAATTGTAGTTTTAGTTTGTTTTTATTTTATTTTATAAAATGTATTTTTATTTTATTCTAGTTTTCAGTGGAGTCAACAATTTTTATTTTTATTTAGTTCTGTGTTTAAAATTTTAGTTTTTATTTTATTTAGTTCTGGTCTTTTTACATAATATTAGTACAGTTTTAGTTTTTTTTTTTCCTGTTGCAAGACCACAAATTCTGGCCTACACATTTCAATGCAATTTATGCATCAGTCAACAAAATACACTCGCAGTTCACAGTAATGTCGTTAAACACAGCTTGACTATCAATGATCAAACAGATGAAGTGGCCTAATGAGTACAGTCAGCAAGATCAAATGCTTCAACCCAAGAAACCAGTCTGTGCAAGAATGTTGCTGTTAAACAAGCACACATTTGTAGAGATTTGTTAATGTTGCAATGACCTCCATTACGCAGATAGCCACACAGTGAAAATATTCGCTTGACGAACGACTGTGATGCAGATGAGGTCCTCAGTCACTGGCGCCATCAGACTGTATGTTGACGATTTCTGCTGCTAGTACTGAAGCAGTGACATGCGTTTAGATTCATGGCTGCTGAGGTACGGACTCCTTGAGTCAGATTTACAAATGTATGAAACCCAAAGAGTAGTTTATTTACTATTCAGTTGGTGGCCAGCATGCACATTGACTACTGGTTATGTTTCATATCTCATCAGCATTCTTTACACACACACACACACATAGGTAAGGTGCATATTTGGCTAAGAAAGTATGTTACATTTATAGCAGTGATAGAGAGCAGAAAGAGAGCATTTGTTCTGCACCCTCCATGTGCTCTAAATTTGCCGTTGCAATTCCACAATTCATGCTCATTCAGTACAAATGAAAGTATAGAGTGGTGACCAAAAAACACGGATTTCAATTTTGACCTTAATTGAAATACTTACTTGTTTTTAAAAGCTTTTAATTCTGATGCTTTAATCAATTTTAATATAGAATGTTCAACAAAAGGATAACAAGAAAAACAAAAGAATATTTTATTTAAAGTCAAAATCTAGTTTTTAAATATTGGATTTTTTTTTCTTAGTCTGATCCCACTTCTTATAAAATTGAAAACTATTTATGGTCTTACCTTTATTTTAAATGAAGTCCATGCACCTATCCTTCTCCACGAAAATCTCTGTCACTTTCTTGTAAAAGTCCTCTATTTTCCTTTAGTTTTAAAAATCTTAATCTTCGATTTTGACAGTCAGTCGGAACAAAAAACGGACCACTGCAGTGCACTTAACTTTCTGATATTGCTAACTTATTGGCGCCTCTGTGTCTATCTATCTATCTATCTATCTATCTATCTATCTATCTATCTATCTATCTATCTATCTATCTATCTATCTATCTATCTATCTAGAAGAACAGCAGCAACAAGCTCCTGTTGGGCTCACATGTGCCTCCTTAAGAGCGGCACGGTACTGTCTTCCTCGCCTTGTGCCTTTTTACTGAGGTTTTATGTCCGATCAGCAAGAATAAATATGTCACACACGTTCATTAAAGGTATTAGCCAGACTCTGGAAAGTCAGGGTGTATAATAAGCGCGTGTGCAAACATTATATTGGCGACATGCAGAGAGACAGCAACAGGCCTGCACCAATTGCGTGCATCAACCCTGTGTATGAAGGAGAGTACAGTCTGAGATGAGGCGAGACCCATTGCTGCCGCACCTCTCGTTTCTCCCCTGTATTTGAACAAGAAATGTGCCAGTTCAGCAAGTTTGACTATAAAAATGATAAAAATTATTGGAATCATACCAAAAACAAATTTATAGCACAGACAAGTGGACAAATGTATTTTATGTTATCATTATTAGTTTTTTTATTACTTTTCATGATGGCCTCTGACAGCACGTCCCTGAAGTGCAGTCATGGTGCCAGAGAAGTGCTGAACTTCCACTAAGTACTGATCCAGCTGGTCCTGCACTGAAACTCCAAAACTCATTACTTCTTCTCGCAAGCTACATTTGCTTTTATTATCATCTGCACTGCAAGTAAAGTATTTCCACACGTTACTTTCTCGCTTTCTACCTGCAAACATCTGTGCAAAACTTACCTTCATCAACTGCTGCTTCAACCCGACAAGCCAAATGTGCTCAACAAACAAATAACGGCCCTTTACAGAAGTTGCTCCACGTGACTACAGTAAGGCTAGGTTGCAAGATCACCGAACAGCGCAATGTAACTGAATGCTCAGGGCAACCTACAAACAACCCCTCTGCATGACTGAACCGGATTGAACAAAAATGCTATTGCTGTTTTTTTCATTTTTACTCAATTTTCATTCTTGTTTTAGTTCGTTCACATATTCATTGTTATTTTTATTTAGTTTTAGTTTCTCTGTTTGCCTTAATTTCAGTTCTAGCTCTTGTATAACGAAAAATGATATTTTTAGTTCTAGTTCTTGTTTTCGTTATGAAAACATCACTGGTGTTTTCCCACCACAGTAACTTTTTTCAGGAACTAATGAGTTCTTGTACAATGTAGACCCTGAGCTACTTATGGTCCCAGTCCACTTCCCACCACACAGCAGGAACTACAAACTTTATGCAAAATATGACATGCGAAAAAAAGAGTGATGCGTAGCGCATTGAGGAGCATTCAGGAGTACACGTGAGGCACCCACACCTTATTGGTTCAAAGCATTTGTGACTTCACATAGGAGATTATTGCTTCAATGTGGTGCACCAGGGAGGTGGCTATGAAGAATGACACAGTGTGATGTGCAGTGCTCCATCTTCACCAATATAGTTCCTCTTTGAACAAAATGTACTGTATATGCCCAGGAGTACAGATGGCCCAAGTTCCTGTGGTGGGAATGCTACAAAAGTTCCAGAGTTTTTAAAATGTTCCTAGTTCATGAAAAAAGTCCCTGTGTTGGGAAAGTGCCTAATATCAGTAGGGGCTTTCTTTTAGTAACCGTTCTGAAGTCAGGATAACCATCATTAACAAAAAAAAAAAAAGGATAAACTTTCTTCTGTAGTTATGGAGTGGTATTATACAGTCTGTAACCACAATAGCCTACATCATAAATGTAATACTATAATATGTCACAGTCACATTGGGCCAGGGTCAGTCTTGGCAGCACTAAGTGCAAGACAGGAAGCATCCTTGTCCAGGGCTAGTCCGTTGCAGTGCTCACATATACAGAGTCATTTTGGAATTATCAGTTAACCTAACAATGTAATTTTTAGATATTTGAGAGGAAAACCAGAGTACATTTAGGAGAGCTTACACAGAAATGGGGAGAACATACAAACTCGCAGACAACAGTCAGTAACAGGATCTGATCCCAGGAACACTAGATGCATCAAGTAGCAGCAATGCCACTTGGGACTCTCACCTAAGGTTACGTATATTGATATATTTCATTAATCATGTGTCAATAAAGTCCCCTGAAATTTGAGAAAGTTAATATTTTCCAAGATAGTATTTTTTCAATAAATTCAACTGTAAAAGCTAAGTTTTACACGTCTTGTGTGTTTTTTTTGTTGTTGTTTTTTTAATTATTTATTTTTCTTGGAAAAATCAATAAGGATTTTCTCTCTTTTTATATATATTTTTTAGACATAACCTGTATAAATAAAGGTAAACCCAGCTAGTATAAACAGAAAAGTAAAATGAAGCAAAAAAAACATAAGGGAGAATGTAAAATACAATGGTGTTTTAGGATTGTTTTCCAGACAACTATTTAAAAAAAAAAAAAAAATTATTTCAGTTAATTCACCCAATTAATGAATGCCAATTACCAATGTATAAAGAAACAGTTTTATGCTTCTTAATAAACTATGTTTTTGATATTGTCAGAGACACAAATAAATAGGTCTCTGTAGTTTAGCAAGTGACATATACTTGGCTGCTTATGAGAGAAACAATTTGACCTGAGTTCTGGTCCTGCTTTCTATTTATTTGCTATGACAAAACATACAGTTCCAGGGAACTTCATTCAGCCATTTGAACCAGAAGTTTTAACTTGACAGGATAAGAGGAATCCAAGCCTCTTATGGCCGTATTGTTTTTTTTTTTATTTTGGATTGAAAGCATAATAAAGTGATAGATCACATTGTAGTATTTCATAATACTGTTCTTCAGCCAACCCCTCACTTCCAAACACAGTGGCATCCAGAGGCAAAATAGAGCCTGTATTCTAAATTGGACTACCCCTGAGATATTCTCCATTTTAATAAAAAAATATTTGCAGCCATGTTTGTGTAATGCCAGAACAAATTTACAGACATTCAAGTAGACACATTTTTTGGGGACACATATTGGTCAACAGTAAGCAAAGCATCCATGAAAAAATCTGACATTATTTATTTGGGACTTTGTGAGCATATGAATGGATGCCTGGTATCAGTATCTAGGCAGGTTTCATAATTTGACATACAACTTTTACTTCCTAATAATTAAAAACACCATCTTTCAATTTGTCTTCAATGGCTAAGAAGCTCTTTTATACTTCTTTACCGGTGTGTGTGCTTTTCAACTACTGTATTCATTAGTTGGTAGGAACGATACTTAGCCATAACAGTTGCTTTGATTTCACAGACAGCATTACAGACACAGGTGTGTTTATTCTTCCAATAAAGGAACCATTAATAAAGATGAACAGACTTGTGCTAATACATAACTGTAACTTGCTGAGACAATTTTGTTCACCTGAGCCTCCCAGAATTAAGAGTTCTGTGCTGTATAATTTATATATAAAGGTTTACATCAGTGGGGTTATATTTTTGCTTCTGTTGATAATAGTCTTTTTTTCTGAAATTACCTGAAAGCAATATTATGCATAAATAGCTTTTGTTAGATAGCATTCATTAATTGCCTGATTTAAGTAATATTACATTTCACTTAATTTTACAAGAAATATTTAAGTTTGTAAGAGATATAAAGGACGGGAATCTGATTCATAAAATTCAATTTTGTACATGTTGTGTAATGCAGTTACAAAATATATGTATATTAAAAAAGCCTAAACTGCCATAAACTGCTGCTGAAAATTGGCTTCCCCCTAAAGTTAAGTAGGCTTTGGCCAATACAGGCACAAAAAAGGGAAAACGCAAAAACAAAGATACTCCTTAACCTAGAGAAAATCATAGTATTAATTAACTGTGTTAAAAAAATTATCTTTTGAAAAATAATACAGTAATCGCTCCTCCATCGCGGGGGTTGCATTCCAGAACCCCCCGCGAAAGGTGAAAATCCGCGAAGTAGAAACCATATGTTCATATGGTTCTTTTTATATATTTTAAGCCCTTATAAACTCTCCCACACTATTATAAACATTTCCCGCACAATTATACAGCATAAACCCTTTGTATTCTCTTAGATATTAGGTAAGATTCGTTGAAATTATGTATGTAAACACAGTTTATATACAGTAAAACCTAAATATTATTTTAAAGATATTGAGCGTCTCCGATATCACATATGTTACAGCCATTACGACAGACAGGCCACCAGCAATAAATACGTACAATGCAAGAAAAATTGTATACAGTAAAATGTGTGTACAGTGACACTAAACTATGTACATGTAATAAGTACTGTACATAGATAATTAATTATGGTTACTCACCAACAATGACACGACGACTTGTCCGATAACGATGAGTTTAATTTTACTGCACAACAAAGGATAGCGTTACAGCTCTTCTAAAGGAGCCTCTTCAGGCGACTGTGTAGCACCGCTGTTGTTCTTCTTCCAGCACTCTTCAATCCAAATCCCTAAAGCAGATTCCATCCAGACTACTGCCTTATCACGTCCACTTGCAACTCGTTTTGCGCCCTGGTTAAAGGATACTGCGGCCGTAGATCTTATATGCTTTTCCTCCTTTTTAAATAAAAAGAATCGTGGACTCATTGATGCCGTAATGGTGTCCTGCAGCGGTGTAGCTGTTCCCTTCCTTCAACATATCCAAAACTTTTACCTTTTCTGCAATCATTTGCATCTTCTGTTGGCGCTTGGACACTGCCCCTGAAGCAGTAGCAGGAGCACGTTAATGCTGAATGAGTGAGATGAGACTTCCTGGTTAAAGCAGCACTCCGTCACTGAGCCAATCAGCACACAGGAACTTAACTGTGTGCTCTGATTAGGTAGCTTCTCAGTCATCTGCCAATAGCGTCCCTTGTATGAAATCAACTGGGCAAACCAACTGAGGAAGCATGTACCAGAAGTAAAAAGACCCATTGTCCGCAGAAACCCGCGAAGCAGCGAAAAATCCGCGTTATATATTTACATATAAAATCCGCGATAGAGTGAAGCCGCGAAAGTCGAAGCGCGATATAGCGAGGGATTACTGTACAAGTTTATTTCAAAACATATTCATATACAAATTAATAAAATGAAAGCCATGGAGGTGTACCTGAAAAAGAAACAGAAAGCAAACAAAGGCAAGTTCACAAACCAGTACCATCAATAATCAAGAAATGTCAAAATTCCAAAATATCCATAAAACAAGTACTCAGTATAACTCTCCAAAATTGCAGTGCTGATTTGAAGGATCTGACCTTCTGCTTGGGTTTTTATAGGTGAGGGGCAGTTCTGCATTATGGTGGCCCTGCCCTCTGAAACTCATTCTTAAGAGGACGGAACAAATAACTAGATGTGTAACCTTAACACACAAACAAAAACAATATTCACCATATAATATGTAAAAAATAGCAAAACACAAACATAACAATAAAAACAACAATTTACATGAATCAGAGATAAAACCCTAGCTAAACCTTAACACCTTATTGTACTGAATACTACAATTTAAAACTACAATCATTGCAATTGATAACATAATCCTAATTAGAATAATGAGTCTAAAACATTAAGATCATTATTATTGAAACTATAATATATCCCGATCAAGAATTTAAGGTTAGATGATGAGTGCTAGTGTGTGATAGCTATTAAAATGCATATTTAAACAATTCAGTGTAAACACGTGATAACTTGTTTGTTTTAGTGCAATGAGAAATTCTTTAAAAATAATTTTTGTTCCGTTTACCACATCTGCATTCTCTCCAGTGCTTCAAGTAAAAATGTTATTAGGCAATTTTCTGTTTAAGTAAACACTTGGATTACCACACAACACGACTCCCACCGTTGCTTATACACAATACCTTGCTGAAGTTCTGAAGGTTATTAAAACAGTGTTAGACAGTGTTTCAGCCAAATGTTAGCAACCACAAATTGCTTAATTACGCACAATGATTATTCGAATTTGGTTACTTTTTTAAGAAATGCATTATGTTAATTTTAAATTAATTTTAACTTTTGTGTGTTCAGAAAGTAATACTATATTTATAATAGTTGTTTTATGCTGTATATAGAGTTTATGATTGACTTGAATCTGAAATTCCAATTGTCACTTACATAAGTAGATTCAGAGACATTTTCTATCCTCAGGTCATAAGATTACTGAATAGTCAATCATAAGAACAATGTATCATAACCAATGCAATATCTGTGTGTGTGTGTATATATATATATATATGTATATATATATATATAACCATTCTGAAAACCCCAGAATGACAAAGCAAATGATGACTTTAGGAATTTATTAAAAATAATTGACACAAGTATTCTGACCCTCTATCCTGACACTTGGTGCATCACATTCTATTGATCAGCATTGAGATGTTTTCTACACCTTGTTTGAGGTGTATCTTGTGGTAAATTCAGTTGATAGGAAATGATTAGGAAATGCTTACAATGGTCTATATACGTAAGTTCACACAGTGACAATGTGTATCAGAGGAAAAACCAGCCAAAGTCAAAGGATTTGCATGCAGATTTCATGTAAGGCTACGAAAAAATTTCTGCAGCATAGAAGGGTGCCCAAGAGCACAGTTGAAATAAGTTTGGAACAGCTATGACTCGGTCAAACTAAAAAATCATGGGAAAAGGGTATTGGTAAGAGAGGTGCCCAAAACTCTCAATGGTCACTCTGGCTGTGCTCCAGAGAACCTTTGTGGAGATTGGAGAAACTTCCAAAAGGACAATCCGCACTGCAGAACTCCACTAATCTGGTCTTTATGGGAATATGGCCAGACAATACATTAAAGACCACTTGGAGTTTTTAAAAACATACCTAAAAGACTATTTGACTATGAGAAACAAGATTAACTGTTTGACTTCAGTTCTAAGTGTCATGTCTGGAAGAAACCAGATCTATTTTTTTAGATCTACTCCATTGAAATAAAGTCCTTTTGCTCCTTTTGTCAGGTTTTAGTACAAGTATACTTCTTGTAAAACTCTCCTTTACCTTCATACCAATCTGACTCTTTACTGTGTTACACTAAGTGTTATTTTTGATACTGTTCATATCCATGCATCTGTTTTGTCAACCTGAATAAATTTTAATACTAGGAAGAAAAAAAAGAAAAAACGCAGTTACGTTTTTTTTTTTTAACTTGAAAATTATGGTTTGTTGCTTTTATAGTGCTGCCATCTACAGGGAAGCAGGTAAAAATAATTTTAGTTTATCCTATTAAATAAATACAGTACTTGCTATGGTCTTACTTTTTAATACGTGTGTATAATTTTTCTATACTATTAGTTTTACTTAAGAAAGGATTTCACTTTATTCATTTGCATATTTATCCATAAATTAACTGTGATTTATATATAAACTTTTATGATATTGTGCTTTCAAGATTTATATTTACATTCACTATGTTGTTTCTGTGTGCAACAGAATTGCAGTGCCATTAAATTTGCAGGCAGTTAATTATATGATTTATTTTATTGGTTGGTGTTACATTTAGGAGATTTTCTTTTCAGTTATGTGTTTCCATTAATTGAAATATTGGTTTATTGGGTCATTATTTGTTACATATACAGAGTACAATGAAATTCTTACTTGCATATGCTGTACAACATGTAACATGTCTTCACTCTCTGCAGAAATCAGGCAGCAGAGCTAATCACATTAAAAAGATGTGTAGGTTAGATAGACTGGCAAGTCAAATTGATTCTGTTCAAGTGTGTGTGTGCTTGAGGATGGACTAATGCTCTATATCAGGGGTGTTGAACTCCGGTCCGGGTGGGCCGCAGTGGCTGCAGGTTTTCATTCTGACCCTTTTCCTAATCAGCGACCAGTTTTCACTGCTAATTCACTTCTTTCCCCTTCATTTTAATAGCCCTGTTTTTGAACTTATTCCTTTCCTCATTAAATGACAGCTAAACAGAAATGAGACGTGAAACAAGCCAACAGATGACGAGCTAAACTGGGATTTCAAACTCCAACCAATCTCTTAATGAGAAGCCGATTCTTGCTGTTAATTAAACCCTTTATTTAATTCCATGGCTTGTTGCTGCTCTCATTCTGCCACAGCAGACATTTCCACAACTGTCGATTTTTTCTGTTTTTTTTAAGAACACAATGCTTTGGTGACCTGAGAGATCAACCTTACCGAGACCTTCACCTTTCTTTATTTTCAGATATTGTGTGATGGCACAGATGAGCTGATCATGTGGTGCCTCATTTCGTGTCTCATTATTGTCTGGCTGCTAATTAAGGAAAAAGAAACAACTAAGGGGCCTGAATCAAGTTAATTAGCAGCAAACTGGCCACTAATGAAGAAGATGGTTAGAATGAAAACCTGCAGCCACTGCAGCCCTCCAGGACCAGAGTTCGACACCCATGCTCTATATCCAGGGTTAGGGCTGATCCTTCATTCAGTGTTGCTAGAAAAGACACTGCTAGAAAATGCGCACACACACATGCACATACAATATATAACATTACACATCAGTTTCTTACTGTTTTGTTTATCCAGTGAGATTAGGTGGTTCACAGCTAACTGGAGGATCAGCCTCAAGAACCGTGGACCCAGAGATATCCAACGTCCTAGCCGGAGGATCAGCTTTGCACAACTCCTCAAAGTAGCAAGCCCAGATGTGCGTAATGCTTTGATTCCTCTGTAAACAGGATGTGGGTGCCTAGTCCACAGATAGTGTGTCACTTGCTCACAGATTCCTCTAAAAAAACGCCTCTTCATCTGCCCTCAGAGCCCTCGCAGCCGTCCCTCTCAGTTCCCGGTACAGACCAGAGTTGCCATTGAGCCGTGCGCTTCGACTCCTCTTGTTGATATCCAGGGTGCCCTGCAAGATGAAACGCCTCCTTCTGGGAACACCGGTAACACCAACACAACCCTTAGCAACCTTCAGGGTCTTGTCACAGAAGGTCTCCCACATCACATTAGGGATCGGCAGTCGTACCCAAATCTGCAAGTTCCTCACACGAACTGCGTGCATATTCCCCAGAAACAGCCTGGTCTTGGAGTCTGGACCTAAGCTGGATTCTAGAGTAGCAACAACAAGTCTGTGGTCAGAATTCACAAACTGGGCACTTCTGTAGACCCTGCAGTTTTGCAAGAGCCTCCAGCGTCTGCCCATGAGGATGTGATCGATCTTCTGCACCGCACCACCAGTATTAGAGTACCAAGTCCAATGATGGTTCTGGGCACTGGAACCAGGATCCACCAATTCACAGCCCCTGACCTTTTACAAAGTCAAGGAACATGGAGCCACTTTCACCACGGTCACCAGACCCATGGGGACTGAGACAATCCTCATAACCAGCCCTGTCAGTGCCAGTGGCTGCATTGAAGTCACCCATGACCAGAGGAGTGTCACCTCCTGGACACCCATCAACCAGACCCTAGCCCCAAAAGTCCTCCTTAAGGTCATCTTCCCAATGTGCTTGTTTTTATTTAATTTATCGTAGGTTTTTGTGGGGTGACAGGGTTTACATCAAGGATGACACAGAGAGACAAAAGACAAACCATAAAATATATTACGTGGTAGTACTACAACCTACAGTATCATGTATCCAGCATTGTATTTGGTAGCTGCATCCTAGAAGTAGTTACAGCTTGAATATTTTTTTATGGATGTCTTGATAAATAAAGAAAAGTAAGTGAGTTCAGTGCTTAAAATATCAGTTAATGGCAATAAATGTGTTTTTTGATTAAATGTTAGTTGAATATTTGATTCTGTTTGACTGAGGTTTGGCTATACATTCAACAGTTAAATTCAATTATTATAGTTGAAATGTATTCTGGTAAAGGATAATGAATAAATATAATTATTAGAAATTATATTAAGGTGTAATTGCCAAGGATATATGTATAGTTTATTATCAAGATTACTGTTGGACACTGACAAGATGTGTTTGGTTAAGTTATTTACAAATACAAGAAAAAGAGGGTAAATAAACACCCAATGACATTCAGACTTATGTTAGATATATATCTATACTAATAAAAGGCAAAGCCCTCACTGACTGACTGACTGATCACTAATTCTCCAACTTCCCGTGTAGGTGGAAGGCTGAAATTTGGCAGGCTCATTCCTTACAGCTTACTTACAAAAGTTAGGCAGGTTTCATTTCGAAATTCAAAGCGTAACGGTCATAACTGGAACCTCTTTTTTGTCCATATACTGTAATGGACTGCAGCTCGCTGGCCGTGGGAGGCGGAGTTGCGTATCACGCCTCCCACGTAATCACGTGAACTGACTGTGAATGCAGTACGTAGAACACAAGGAAGAGCCCCAAAGAGCGCTGAAGAAAACATTCATTACACAATTGAGAAGGCAGCGAAACAATAAGAAGCGAGCGAGTGACGCATACAAGCATATTCATAAGTGCAGCTACTGCGGAAACAAAGCATGGTGTAAACTGTAAGTTTAAATTAAGTTTGGCAAGATTGCTTTTCTCCTGTACAACTATACGTTGCATTCTCAACAGTAAGCTTGCACCACTTGGTCATATTACAACCGGAGTGCTGAACTGACAACGTGGTATACAAAGAGAACTATAACAATCGTAATAAACGAACAATAAAACAAAGCGGAGAACCCGTGGATTAAATAAAAAGGCTGCTTCCTTGGCGAAGCAAGGAAAAAGGATGGCCTTATATGGCGTTCGTTTATAAAACAGCGGAGAAGCTGTGTAAAGACTGCATCACAAAAAAACAGCAGAGCGCCTTATATGAGCAGGCAGTCAGCTAAAGAAGGGAATCAATAAATAACTATAATCGTAATAAACGAACAAAAAATAGCGGAGACTCCGCGGATTACATAAAGGAAATGGGTACCTGAACAGAAAAGTGAGTCTCAAATACCTACACAATAACTATAACAATCGTAATAAAAGAAAAATAAAACAATACAGAACCACTAAGCAAGGAGAAAGGACGGCCTTATATGGTGTTCGTTTATAAAACAGCGGACAGGCTCTGTAAAGGCAGCTTCACAAAAAAACAGATCCTTAACAAATTGTTATTGGTATATTTTCCCTCAATTTAAAAAGGTTTTCTTTTCTTCTTAATTAAAATTTAAAAGCAATACTTCACCGCTGCGAAGCGCGGGAATTTGGCTATATGCAGTGAGTGTGTACGCCTGATGAGCCCAGAATTAGGGCGAAACACGTCTCGCGTACTCTTTGCATTATTTGACAGTAAACTATTTTCAACCATTCTATGATCTGCTTCTCACAACTGAGGGCACCGTGGCGAATGTTAGCTGACTTGCTGGCCAACCACAAGTGTTACCTGGTAGGTAACCACCCATACTATCAGATTGTGATTCAGACTACGAATGCCGTGAATGTAATTACCCCGATCTACATGCTGTCAAATAAACGAACCACACGCCGTGGCGCAATGTTAGGGGCTTTGCCTCTAGTTCTGACGTCCGATGTTCGATTCCCGTAAGGGAGTGCACTGAGTGTGTACGCCTGATGAGCCCAGAATTAGGGCGAAACACGTGTCGCGCACTCTTTGCATTATTTGACAGTAAACTATTTTCAACCATTCTATGTATATGTATATGTATGTATATGTATATGTATGTATATATGTATATGTATATATATGTATATGTATATATATGTATGTATATGTGTATGTATATGTATGTATATGTGTATATATATGTGTATATATATATGTATATATGTGTATATATATATGTATATGTGTGTATATATATGTATATGTGTGTATATATATGTATATGTGTATATATATGTATATATGTGTATATATATGTATATGTATATATGTGTATATATATGTATATGTATATATATATATATATATGTATGTGTATATATATGTATATGTATATATATATATATATATATATATATGTATGTGTATATATATATATGTATGTGTATGTATATGTATATGTATATATATATATGTGTATGTATATATATATATATGTATGTGTATGTATATGTGTATATATATATATATATATATATATATGTATGTGTATATATATGTATATGTATA
>NW_026261690.1:0-21910 GCF_900747795.2 Erpetoichthys calabaricus | reverse complement strand
CTTTCAGTGTGTGGAAACCACTTGTATCACATGTGAAATGATGGATTCTAACAGAATTTAACTGTGTAGATCAGATTCTACTAGATTAACCATCCGTAACACTTGTTATCACTTGGAGTGTTTTTCAGCTCTTGAAACGCACCATTGTGAAGTCAAATTACATTCAACTATATCTCAGTCCCACGTGAAAATACTGATGTAAAACTGTTCCAAATGATGTAATACATAGTTCTCTAAAGGGTAATAACTCTTTGGATGGTTTCCTAAGTGTTACTCAAGGTAAACATCAACATCTCAAATTCACTTGTTTTCCCCATTGAAACGCATTGGGCAAAACTGATGTTGATTGTTACTCAATGTTCCTTAACTTCTATGTGTGGAAACCACTTGTATCACATGTGAAATGATGGATTCTAACAGAATTTAACTGTTTAGATCAGATTCTACTAGATTAACCATCCGTAACACTTGTTATCACTTGGAGTGTTTTTCAGCTCTTGAAACGCGCCATTGTGAAGTCAAGTTACATTCAACTATATCTCAGTCCCACGTGAAAATACTGATGTAAAACTGTTCCAAATGATGTAATACATAGTTCTCTAATGGGTAATAACTCTTTGGATGGTTTCCTAAGTGTTACTCAAGGTAAACATCAACATCTCAAATTCACTTGTTTTCCCCATTGAAACGCATTGGGCAATACTGATGTTGATTGTTACTCAATGTTCCTTAACTTCTATGTGTGGAAACCACTTGTATCACATGTGAAATGATGGATTCTAACAGAATTTAACTGTTTAGATCAGATTCTACTAGATTAACCATCCGTAACACTTGTTATCACTTGGAGTGTTTTTCAGCTCTTGAAACGCGCCATTGTGAAGTCAAGTTACATTCAACTATATCTCAGTCCCACCTGAAAATACTGATGTAAAACTGTTCCAAATGATGTAATACATAGTTCTCTAATGGGTAATAACTCTTTGGATGGTTTCCTAAGTGTTACTCAAGGTAAACATCAACATCTCAAATTCACTTGTTTTCCCCATTGAAACGCATTTGGCAAAACTGATGTTGACTGTTACTCAATGTTCCTTAACTTCTATGTGTGGAAACCACTTGTATCACATGTGAAATGATGGATTCTAACAGAATTTAACTGTGTAGATCAGATTCTACTAGATTAACCATCCGTAACACTTGTTATCACTTGGAGTGTTTTTCAGCTCTTGAAACGCACCATTGTGAAGTCAAATTACATTCAACTATATCTCAGTCCCACGTGAAAATACTGATGTAAAACTGTTCCAAATGATGTAATACATAGTTCTCTAAAGGGTAATAACTCTTTGGATGGTTTCCTAAGTGTTACTCAAGGTAAACATCAACATCTCAAATTCACTTGTTTTCCCCATTGAAACGCATTGGGCAAAACTGATGTTGATTGTTACTCAATGTTCCTTAACTTCTATGTGTGGAAACCACTTGTATCACATGTGAAATGATGGATTCTAACAGAATTTAACTGTTTAGATCAGATTCTACTAGATTAACCATCCGTAACACTTGTTATCACTTGGAGTGTTTTTCAGCTCTTGAAACGCGCCATTGTGAAGTCAAGTTACATTCAACTATATCTCAGTCCCACGTGAAAATACTGATGTAAAACTGTTCCAAATGATGTAATACATAGTTCTCTAATGGGTAATAACTCTTTGGATGGTTTCCTAAGTGTTACTCAAGGTAAACATCAACATCTCAAATTCACTTGTTTTCCCCATTGAAACGCATTGGGCAAAACTGATGTTGATTGTTACTCAATGTTCCTTAACTTCTATGTGTGGAAACCACTTGTATCACATGTGAAATGATGGATTCTAACAGAATTTAACTGTGTAGATCAGATTCTACTAGATTAACCATCCGTAACACTTGTTATCACTTGGAGTGTTTTTCAGCTCTTGAAACGCACCATTGTGAAGTCAAATTACATTCAACTATATCTCAGTCCCACCTGAAAATACTGATGTAAAACTGTTCCAAATGATGTAATACATAGTTCTCTAAAGGGTAATAACTCTTTGGATGGTTTCCTAAGTGTTACTCAAGGTAAACATCAACATCTCAAATTCACTTGTTTTCCCCATTGAAACGCATTGGGCAAAACTGATGTTGATTGTTACTCAATGTTCCTTAACTTCTATGTGTGGAAACCACTTGTATCACATGTGAAATGATGGATTCTAACAGAATTTAACTGTTTAGATCAGATTCTACTAGATTAACCAGCCGTAACCCTTGTTATCACTTGGAGTGTTTTTCAGCTCTTGAAACGCGCCATTGTGAAGTCAAGTTACATTCAACTATATCTCAGTCCCACCTGAAAATACTGATGTAAAACTGTTCCAAATGATGTAATACATAGTTCTCTAATGGGTAATAACTCTTTGGATGGTTTCCTAAGTGTTACTCAAGGTAAACATCAACATCTCAAATTCACTTGTTTTCCCCATTGAAACGCATTGGGCAATACTGATGTTGATTGTTACTCAATGTTCCTTAACTTCTATGTGTGGAAACCACTTGTATCACATGTGAAATGATGGATTCTAACAGAATTTAACTGTGTAGATCAGATTCTACTAGATTAAGCAGCCGTAACACTTGTTATCACTTGGAGTGTTTTTCAGCTCTTGAAACGCGCCATTGTGAAGTCAAGTTACATTCAACTATATCTCAGTCCCACCTGAAAATACTGATGTAAAACTGTTCCAAATGATGTAATACATAGTTCTCTAATGGGTAATAACTCTTTGGATGGTTTCCTAAGTGTTACTCAAGGTAAACATCAACATCTCAAATTCACTTGTTTTCCCCATTGAAACGCATTGGGCAATACTGATGTTGATTGTTACTCAATGTTCCTTAACTTCTATGTGTGGAAACCACTTGTATCACATGTGAAATGATGGATTCTAACAGAATTTAACTGTGTAGATCAGATTCTACTAGATTAACCATCCGTAACACTTGTTATCACTTGGAGTGTTTTTCAGCTCTTGAAACGCGCCATTGTGAAGTCAAGTTACATTCAACTATATCTCAGTCCCACGTGAAAATACTGATGTAAAACTGTTCCAAATGATGTAATACATAGTTCTCTAATGGGTAATAACTCTTTGGATGGTTTCCTAAGTGTTACTCAAGGTAAACATCAACATCTCAAATTCACTTGTTTTCCCCATTGAAACGCATTTGGCAAAACTGATGTTGACTGTTACTCAATGTTCCTTAACTTCTATGTGTGGAAACCACTTGTATCACATGTGAAATGATGGATTCTAACAGAATTTAACTGTGTAGATCAGATTCTACTAGATTAACCATCCGTAACACTTGTTATCACTTGGAGTGTTTTTCAGCTCTTGAAACGCACCATTGTGAAGTCAAATTACATTCAACTATATCTCAGTCCCACCTGAAAATACTGATGTAAAACTGTTCCAAATGATGTAATACATAGTTCTCTAAAGGGTAATAACTCTTTGGATGGTTTCCTAAGTGTTACTCAAGGTAAACATCAACATCTCAAATTCACTTGTTTTCCCCATTGAAACGCATTGGGCAAAACTGATGTTGATTGTTACTCAATGTTCCTTAACTTCTATGTGTGGAAACCACTTGTATCACATGTGAAATGATGGATTCTAACAGAATTTAACTGTTTAGATCAGATTCTACTAGATTAACCAGCCGTAACCCTTGTTATCACTTGGAGTGTTTTTCAGCTCTTGAAACGCGCCATTGTGAAGTCAAGTTACATTCAACTATATCTCAGTCCCACGTGAAAATACTGATGTAAAACTGTTCCAAATGATGTAATACATAGTTCTCTAATGGGTAATAACTCTTTGGATGGTTTCCTAAGTGTTACTCAAGGTAAACATCAACATCTCAAATTCACTTGTTTTCCCCATTGAAACGCATTGGGCAATACTGATGTTGATTGTTACTCAATGTTCCTTAACTTCTATGTGTGGAAACCACTTGTATCACATGTGAAATGATGGATTCTAACAGAATTTAACTGTTTAGATCAGATTCTACTAGATTAACCATCCGTAACACTTGTTATCACTTGGAGTGTTTTTCAGCTCTTGAAACGCGCCATTGTGAAGTCAAGTTACATTCAACTATATCTCAGTCCCACTTGAAAATACTGATGTAAAACTGTTCCAAATGATGTAATACATAGTTCTCTAATGGGTAATAACTCTTTGGATGGTTTCCTAAGTGTTACTCAAGGTAAACATCAACATCTCAAATTCACTTGTTTTCCCCATTGAAACGCATTTGGCAAAACTGATGTTGACTGTTACTCAATGTTCCTTAACTTCTATGTGTGGAAACCACTTGTATCACATGTGAAATGATGGATTCTAACAGAATTTAACTGTGTAGATCAGATTCTACTAGATTAACCATCCGTAACACTTGTTATCACTTGGAGTGTTTTTCAGCTCTTGAAACGCACCATTGTGAAGTCAAATTACATTCAACTATATCTCAGTCCCACCTGAAAATACTGATGTAAAACTGTTCCAAATGATGTAATACATAGTTCTCTAAAGGGTAATAACTCTTTGGATGGTTTCCTAAGTGTTACTCAAGGTAAACATCAACATCTCAAATTCACTTGTTTTCCCCATTGAAACGCATTGGGCAAAACTGATGTTGATTGTTACTCAATGTTCCTTAACTTCTATGTGTGGAAACCACTTGTATCACATGTGAAATGATGGATTCTAACAGAATTTAACTGTTTAGATCAGATTCTACTAGATTAACCAGCCGTAACCCTTGTTATCACTTGGAGTGTTTTTCAGCTCTTGAAACGCGCCATTGTGAAGTCAAGTTACATTCAACTATATCTCAGTCCCACGTGAAAATACTGATGTAAAACTGTTCCAAATGATGTAATACATAGTTCTCTAATGGGTAATAACTCTTTGGATGGTTTCCTAAGTGTTACTCAAGGTAAACATCAACATCTCAAATTCACTTGTTTTCCCCATTGAAACGCATTGGGCAATACTGATGTTGATTGTTACTCAATGTTCCTTAACTTCTATGTGTGGAAACCACTTGTATCACATGTGAAATGATGGATTCTAACAGAATTTAACTGTTTAGATCAGATTCTACTAGATTAACCATCCGTAACACTTGTTATCACTTGGAGTGTTTTTCAGCTCTTGAAACGCGCCATTGTGAAGTCAAGTTACATTCAACTATATCTCAGTCCCACCTGAAAATACTGATGTAAAACTGTTCCAAATGATGTAATACATAGTTCTCTAATGGGTAATAACTCTTTGGATGGTTTCCTAAGTGTTACTCAAGGTAAACATCAACATCTCAAATTCACTTGTTTTCCCCATTGAAACGCATTTGGCAAAACTGATGTTGACTGTTACTCAATGTTCCTTAACTTCTATGTGTGGAAACCACTTGTATCACATGTGAAATGATGGATTCTAACAGAATTTAACTGTGTAGATCAGATTCTACTAGATTAACCAGCCGTAACACTTGATATCACTTGGAGTGTTTTTCAGCTCTTGAAACGCACCATTGTGAAGTCAAATTACATTCAACTATATCTCAGTCCCACCTGAAAATACTGATGTAAAACTGTTCCAAATGATGTAATACATAGTTCTCTAAAGGGTAATAACTCTTTGGATGGTTTCCTAAGTGTTACTCAAGGTAAACATCAACATCTCAAATTCACTTGTTTTCCCCATTGAAACGCATTGGGCAAAACTGATGTTGATTGTTACTCAATGTTCCTTAACTTCTATGTGTGGAAACCACTTGTATCACATGTGAAATGATGGATTCTAACAGAATTTAACTGTTTAGATCAGATTCTACTAGATTAACCAGCCGTAACCCTTGTTATCACTTGGAGTGTTTTTCAGCTCTTGAAACGCGCCATTGTGAAGTCAAGTTACATTCAACTATATCTCAGTCCCACCTGAAAATACTGATGTAAAACTGTTCCAAATGATGTAATACATAGTTCTCTAATGGTAATAACTCTTTGGATGGTTTCCTAAGTGTTACTCAAGGTAAACATCAACATCTCAAATTCACTTGTTTTCCCCATTGAAACGCATTGGGCAATACTGATGTTGATTGTTACTCAATGTTCCTTAACTTCTATGTGTGGAAACCACTTGTATCACATGTGAAATGATGGATTCTAACAGAATTTAACTGTGTAGATCAGATTCTACTAGATTAACCATCCGTAACACTTGTTATCACTTGGAGTGTTTTTCAGCTCTTGAAACGCGCCATTGTGAAGTCAAGTTACATTCAACTATATCTCAGTCCCACCTGAAAATACTGATGTAAAACTGTTCCAAATGATGTAATACATAGTTCTCTAATGGGTAATAACTCTTTGGATGGTTTCCTAAGTGTTACTCAAGGTAAACATCAACATCTCAAATTCACTTGTTTTCCCCATTGAAACGCATTGGGCAAAACTGATGTTGATTGTTACTCAATGTTCCTTAACTTCTATGTGTGGAAACCACTTGTATCACATGTGAAATGATGGATTCTAACAGAATTTAACTGTGTAGATCAGATTCTACTAGATTAACCATCCGTAACACTTGTTATCACTTGGAGTGTTTTTCAGCTCTTGAAACGCGCCATTGTGAAGTCAAGTTACATTCAACTATATCTCAGTCCCACCTGAAAATACTGATGTAAAACTGTTCCAAATGATGTAATACATAGTTCTCTAATGGGTAATAACTCTTTGGATGGTTTCCTAAGTGTTACTCAAGGTAAACATCAACATCTCAAATTCACTTGTTTTCCCCATTGAAACGCATTGGGCAATACTGATGTTGATTGTTACTCAATGTTCCTTAACTTCTATGTGTGGAAACCACTTGTATCACATGTGAAATGATGGATTCTAACAGAATTTAACTGTTTAGATCAGATTCTACTAGATTAACCATCCGTAACACTTGTTATCACTTGGAGTGTTTTTCAGCTCTTGAAACGCGCCATTGTGAAGTCAAGTTACATTCAACTATATCTCAGTCCCACGTGAAAATACTGATGTAAAACTGTTCCAAATGATGTAATACATAGTTCTCTAATGGGTAATAACTCTTTGGATGGTTTCCTAAGTGTTACTCAAGGTAAACATCAACATCTCAAATTCACTTGTTTTCCCCATTGAAACGCATTTGGCAAAACTGATGTTGACTGTTACTCAATGTTCCTTAACTTCTATGTGTGGAAACCACTTGTATCACATGTGAAATGATGGATTCTAACAGAATTTAACTGTGTAGATCAGATTCTACTAGATTAACCAGCCGTAACACTTGATATCACTTGGAGTGTTTTTCAGCTCTTGAAACGCACCATTGTGAAGTCAAATTACATTCAACTATATCTCAGTCCCACCTGAAAATACTGATGTAAAACTGTTCCAAATGATGTAATACATAGTTCTCTAAAGGGTAATAACTCTTTGGATGGTTTCCTAAGTGTTACTCAAGGTAAACATCAACATCTCAAATTCACTTGTTTTCCCCATTGAAACGCATTGGGCAAAACTGATGTTGATTGTTACTCAATGTTCCTTAACTTCTATGTGTGGAAACCACTTGTATCACATGTGAAATGATGGATTCTAACAGAATTTAACTGTTTAGATCAGATTCTACTAGATTAACCAGCCGTAACCCTTGTTATCACTTGGAGTGTTTTTCAGCTCTTGAAACGCACCATTGTGAAGTCAAGTTACATTCAACTATATCTCAGTCCCACCTGAAAATACTGATGTAAAACTGTTCCAAATGATGTAATACATAGTTCTCTAATGGTAATAACTCTTTGGATGGTTTCCTAAGTGTTACTCAAGGTAAACATCAACATCTCAAATTCACTTGTTTTCCCCATTGAAACGCATTGGGCAATACTGATGTTGATTGTTACTCAATGTTCCTTAACTTCTATGTGTGGAAACCACTTGTATCACATGTGAAATGATGGATTCTAACAGAATTTAACTGTGTAGATCAGATTCTACTAGATTAACCATCCGTAACACTTGTTATCACTTGGAGTGTTTTTCAGCTCTTGAAACGCGCCATTGTGAAGTCAAGTTACATTCAACTATATCTCAGTCCCACCTGAAAATACTGATGTAAAACTGTTCCAAATGATGTAATACATAGTTCTCTAATGGGTAATAACTCTTTGGATGGTTTCCTAAGTGTTACTCAAGGTAAACATCAACATCTCAAATTCACTTGTTTTCCCCATTGAAACGCATTTGGCAAAACTGATGTTGACTGTTACTCAATGTTCCTTAACTTCTATGTGTGGAAACCACTTGTATCACATGTGAAATGATGGATTCTAACAGAATTTAACTGTGTAGATCAGATTCTACTAGATTAACCATCCGTAACACTTGTTATCACTTGGAGTGTTTTTCAGCTCTTGAAACGCACCATTGTGAAGTCAAATTACATTCAACTATATCTCAGTCCCACCTGAAAATACTGATGTAAAACTGTTCCAAATGATGTAATACATAGTTCTCTAAAGGGTAATAACTCTTTGGATGGTTTCCTAAGTGTTACTCAAGGTAAACATCAACATCTCAAATTCACTTGTTTTCCCCATTGAAACCCATTGGGCAAAACTGATGTTGATTGTTACTCAATGTTCCTTAACTTCTATGTGTGGAAACCACTTGTATCACATGTGAAATGATGGATTCTAACAGAATTTAACTGTTTAGATCAGATTCTACTAGATTAACCATCCGTAACACTTGTTATCACTTGGAGTGTTTTTCAGCTCTTGAAACGCACCATTGTGAAGTCAAGTTACATTCAACTATATCTCAGTCCCACCTGAAAATACTGATGTAAAACTGTTCCAAATGATGTAATACATAGTTCTCTAATGGGTAATAACTCTTTGGATGGTTTCCTAAGTGTTACTCAAGGTAAACATCAACATCTCAAATTCACTTGTTTTCCCCATTGAAACGCATTTGGCAAAACTGATGTTGACTGTTACTCAATGTTCCTTAACTTCTATGTGTGGAAACCACTTGTATCACATGTGAAATGATGGATTCTAACAGAATTTAACTGTGTAGATCAGATTCTACTAGATTAACCATCCGTAACACTTGTTATCACTTGGAGTGTTTTTCAGCTCTTGAAACGCACCATTGTGAAGTCAAATTACATTCAACTATATCTCAGTCCCACCTGAAAATACTGATGTAAAACTGTTCCAAATGATGTAATACATAGTTCTCTAAAGGGTAATAACTCTTTGGATGGTTTCCTAAGTGTTACTCAAGGTACACATCAACATCTCAAATTCACTTGTTTTCCCCATTGAAACGCATTGGGCAAAACTGATGTTGATTGTTACTCAATGTTCCTTAACTTCTATGTGTGGAAACCACTTGTATCACATGTGAAATGATGGATTATAACAGAATTTAACTGTGTATATCAGATTCTACTAGATTAACCAGCCGTAACCCTTGTTATCACTTGGAGTGTTTTTCAGCTCTTGAAACGCGCCATTGTGAAGTCAAGTTACATTCAACTATAACTCAGTGCCCCCTGAAAATACTGATGTAAAACTGTTCCAAATGATGTAATACATAGTTCTCTAATGGGTAATAACTCTTTGGATGGTTTCCTAAGTGTTACTAAAGGTAAACATCAACATCTCAAATTCACTTGTTTTCCCCATTGAAACGCATTGGGCAATACTGATGTTGATTGTTACTCAATGTTCCTTAACTTCTATGTGTGGAAACCACTTGTATCACATGTGAAATGATGGATTCTAACAGAATTTAACTCTGTAGATCAGATTCTACTAGATTAAAGATCCGTAACACTTGTTATCACTTGGAGTGTTTTTCAGCTCTTGAAACGCGCCAATGTGAATTCAAGTTGTAACGGTCGACCGGAATATGTGTTATGTACCTGTAAGTTTGTACCTTTTCCCATACCTGTTTTAGTGGTTCGCCTTTATGTGCAAGGCCAGCCCTTGATACAGAGGGAGGGGAGCTCCTGGCTTGGAGGGCCAACAGACTGTACGGGGAGGAGCTATCCGTTTGTAAATAGGTGGCGGGAAAAAAGAAGAGGACAAGGAGAGAGGAGGAGGAAGCCATAACAGGAAAAGGCACAAGGGAAAGGATTAACACTCGTGGATATCGTCAGGTGAACCCGGGTTCATTGAAAGCCAAATAATTTTTTCTTTCGAGAGGAAGGCATACGGGAGAGGACTTGACGGACCAGCACTAGGAACTGTTAATCAAATACTTTTCCCAGAATATGATATATGGTCGGCGCCTCATTTCCCCACGCTAGACGAAGCTCAACGCTACAGTTCAGATAAGACTTTAAAAAACTATAAATTCATTGTTCTTTTTTTTTGTGTTTTCCATCTGCTAAAGTCCTAATTAGTAATGTATGTTTTCTAGGGTTTGTGTTGTGATTTTGTGCGGGGAGGGGAGCGCTGCAGCGCGATATTATACATATAAGGTTTTCTGTTGTTGTTGTTGTCCCGGTGATAATGTGTATTGTCTATCAATAATCATTTCAACTTTATCCTGCTCCTGCTGGTGTGTCTCTATAATTTGAAGTGGTGTAGTAGAAAGTAGTGTTGGTCACTCGCGCCCCGGATTATTTAATTATTATAATCGTGCCGGAGCTGAGAGCGGTACAGATTATTGGTGGCCCGTACGGGGAGCCGGTTGACTTAATATTATCCACCGTTTTTCTTTTTTGCCACACACAAGCCGTCAGGATGTCGACTGAGAGCACTGAGCAGCGGTTTGCCGACTCTTGTGCAACGCCGGAGCGAGGTGAATTGCTAGGTCGCCACGTTATGGTCAGAGCACAAGAAGAGGTGGATGAGGCAGCGAGCCTGCTAGACACTTTATATATTTCAACTCCGAAGAGCCAGGGTCAGGAATTTATGGATGCCTCACTGAACTTGCAGCCCCCATGGGCAGAGGTGCAGGTGCAGCTGGACGAGCTTCAAGTCCGGATAGATGAAATGAGTGAAGGGGCGGTAGCTCGGGAAGAAGCTCTGCATGGATACGTGGATTCGGCGGGGGCCGAGTTGCGGGAGTGGGTTCATGTACGTCTAAGAAGTCTGGAACAAAAGCTGGTAGACTGCTTACTGCGGCGCGATCAGCAATGGGAGGTAGAAATACAGGACGCGATGAGGAGGAGTATTACTACGTACTTTCAAACTCCGCGCCGATCGACGCTATTGGTGGAAGCGCGGCCGTCCTACTCCTCTACTGCTGCAGCTGCTGTACGGCTGGAGTTTCCAAAACTGGAAACCTCCTGTAAATCGGCAGAGGTGCTTCAATTCATTGAACAAGCAGACGCGTTTTTAGAACTGCACCCATTAACGATAGCTGAATTGATGGGCTTCTTGAGTACGTCTTTACAGAGACCAGCGCGCCACTGGTGGCAGGCGGAAAAGAATAATATTAAGGACTGGGCATCTTTCCGTACGGCTTTTTTGGAGGCCTTCTTACCTGCTGACTACCAAACTGAAGTCGAAGAACAGCTCCTGGCCGCTCGGCAGGGTCCATCTCAACCCATCAGAGACTTTGTTTACGAATACCGTGCGCTCTGTCTAAAATGGAACCCCAATATGTCAGAAGAACACATGGTTAGACGCATTCTGGGTGCTTGTAACCCGCGGCTTGCGGTAGCACTTAGGGGCACGGTGAGTTCTGTACAGTCCATGGTAAAAATCGGATCCTTGATCGAGAAGGATTGGGCTGCTATGTGGGGTAAAAAAGATCCTCCCAGAGACACTTCTAGCAGGGATGCACCCAAGGTCAATTATCCGAAGAACAAGGACCGGTCAGTGGGGGCTGAGCTCACCATGTTAAGCGCACAGTTGCCCTTACTAGTGGTACCGGTGAGTGTGCGGGACATCATCGGGGATGCGGTCATTGATACAGGGAGCACGTTTACCTTAATTAATCGCAGCTTGTGGGAAAAAATAAAGTTGCCCGGCGAGCTACTGAAGGGAGGCGGCACAGTAAAGTTCTTCTTGGCAGACGGGCGAGCATATGAAGATAGTGGCAAGGTTCGAATGCAGTTTAACTTGCAAAATATATCTTGGGAAGTCGAGGTGTATGTCTTGGAGGATGCATTCCTGTCTATGCCACTGCTCTTAGGGCTGGATTCCATCGTGGCAGCCGACATCATTTTACACCCAAGGACTCATGAATACGTAATGCCTGGAGGGGGGGTGTTCAGTTTTGAGGGAAGAGGGCGTGATGAATTACATTGGCCAAAAGTAAATTACTACTTTGCAGTACCAGTTAAAGATATCAGCCCTGTGGAGGAAAGCATTTGTTCTCAGCCCTGCGAGGTGCAACCTATTCTGAGGAGATGGCCCATGGTATGGACGGACAAACATGGGCGTACGGAGGTTATTCACCATCATATATACACCGTTGATGAAGTCCCTGTCCGTCAAAGAGCTTACAGGGTCTCTCCTATGAAGAGAAAGGTTATCAAAGAGTGGGTTGATCGTATGCTGCTGGAAGGTATTCTTGAAACCTCTACCTCGGCCTGGGCATCCCCGGTGGTTTTGGTGCGTAAGACCAATGGAACCTTTCGTTTTTGTGTGGATTACCGTGGACTGAATGCCAAAACTACCAGTGATGCATATCCTATGCCCCTGGTGCATGAAATTTTAGAATCCTTACACAGCGCAGTGGTTTTTAGCACTTTGGATTTACAATCGGGATATTGGCAGGTATGCATGGGAGAAGACAGTGTGGCCAAGACTGCTGTGATCACTCCTGATGGCTTATTCCAATTCCGAGTAATGCCTTTCGGCCTGAAGAATGCAGGGGCATCTTTTCAACGCTTAATGGAACAAGTGCTGCGGGGGCTGATTGGGAAGAACTGTTTTGTCTATATTGATGATATCATTGTCTTCTCTTCGTCAATAGAGCAACACCTCCGGGACCTAAATGAGATCTTCTATCGGCTTCAGCAGGCTCAACTGACCCTAAACATCAGTAAGTGTCACCTCGGACAATCTCAACTTACCTTCCTCGGTCATGTGGTATCTGCAAAAGGTATTGGGGTGGATCCAGAGAAAATCATGGCCCTTGTGGACTACCCACCACCTTCGGACATTAAATCCCTTCAGCGTTTCTTGGGAATGGTGGGTTGGTTCCACAAGTTCATACCCAGATTAGCAGACACTGCAGACCCATTACATCGCCTGCTGAAGAAGGGAACCTCATGGCAATGGACTCCAGGGTGCCAAAAGGCATTTGAGCATCTAAAGAAACATCTGATGGAACCTCCAGTTTTGGCACAACCTATTCCACTGCTCACCTTCCAAGTCCAGACTGACGCTAGTAATGTGGGGCTTGGGGCTGTATTAACGCAGTTCAAAGAGGGAGAAGAACGAGTAATTGCCTATGCATCAAGGTCTCTCCGTGGCCCCGAACTAAATTATTCAGCATCCGAGAAGGAGTGTCTCGCAGTCGTGTGGGCAGTGGAAAAGTGGCGTCATTATCTTGAGGGATCATTGTTCGAGGTGTATACTGACCACCGTGCTCTGGCTTGGGCATTTAACTGCTCGAAGATGTCCTCACGACTCACCAGATGGGTTCTTCGTCTCCAGCAGTTCACCTTTAAGGTTTTTTATCGAAGGGGTTGTGGAAATGTGGTTCCAGATGCGCTGTCCCGGGTTCCAGAGCCTAGGGAAGTTTCGTCAATTGCCCTGATTTCGACTCGCCGTTGGGACCTTCCACTTGACGTATCAGATATAGCCCGAGCCCAGGATAACAGTCTGGTTTGTCGGGAGGTAAGGGAGAACTCTGGGTCGCGGACGGGACGCATTCATTTCCAAGAACTCCAAGGGATATTGTATCGCTGTGTGCCATCGAAACTCGGGGGTGAGAAATACCAACTAGTCGTCCCCGAGGCTCTTCTTCCAGAGTTCTTGGCTTATTTTCATGACAGCCCTTTCGGCGGTCACCTTGGCAGATTGAAGACTCTAAAAAAGATATTAGAGGTAGCCTGGTGGCCCACCGTGAGGAAGGACGTGTGGAAACATGTGAGAACCTGTACCATATGCCAGCAGTACAAAAACCCACCTGGGCTTCCGGCAGGACAACTGCAATCAACAAATATCACTGAACCAGGAGAGATGTGGGGAATTGACATTATGGGTCCATTACCACCAAGTAAGAACAAGAGGACCGTCCTGGTAGTGGTGGTAGATTATTACTCTAAATGGGTGGAGTTTTTTCCTTTGCCAAATTCAACAACTGAACGGCTGTGCTCCATCCTAAGGAATGAGATGTTTACCCACTGGGGGGTTCCAAAGGTCATCGTTTCCGATAGAGGTCCACAATTTACCAGCTCTGAGATGGAAAGTTTCATGAAGGAATGGGGGGTAACCCATAAGAAAACCACAGCCTACCATCCACAATCCAACCTCACGGAGCGAGTGAATCGTACCCTGAAAACTATGATAGCCTCCTATGTCGGTACCCGCCACCAGGATTGGGATCAGAGGCTTCCAGAGTTAAGAATGGCCCTCAATTCCGCGTGGCATGAGAGTACTGGTGAATCGCCTGCTTGTTTGGCTCTCGGAAGACAGATATTGGGTCCCCTTGAGCGGCTTGTCACTCCCCCAACTCCTGATTCATTCCAATATTGCAAAGTTTTGCAGTTAGAAAATTTAAAAGATATGGTTAAAGAGAGATTGGTGCATTCCAAGGCTAAACAAGCCCGGTTTTACAATAAGCGCCGAAAGAAGGTTACATATTCTGAAGGGGACCGGGTTTGGCTGAGGACACACTACATCTCAAAAGCATCATCCAGATTTACATCTAAGCTAGCGCCAAAATGGTTTGGTCCAGCCACAATATTAAAACAATTAGGGCCCGTTAATTACCAAGTCCAATGGCAAACTGACAGTAACATGAAAACAGATACATTCCATGTGACCAACATGAAACCCTACTATGCCCCCATGGAGGGTTTGGGGAGGGGAACTCTGTAACGGTCGACCGGAATATGTGTTATGTACCTGTAAGTTTGTACCTTTTCCCATACCTGTTTTAGTGGTTCGCCTTTATGTGCAAGGCCAGCCCTTGATACAGAGGGAGGGGAGCTCCTGGCTTGGAGGGCCAACAGACTGTACGGGGAGGAGCTATCCGTTTGTAAATAGGTGGCGGGAAAAAAGAAGAGGACAAGGAGAGAGGAGGAGGAAGCCATAACAGGAAAAGGCACAAGGGAAAGGATTAACACTCGTGGATATCGTCAGGTGAACCCGGGTTCATTGAAAGCCAAATAATTTTTTCTTTCGAGAGGAAGGCATACGGGAGAGGACTTGATGGACCAGCACTAGGAACTGTTAATCAAATACTTTTCCCGGAATATGATATATGGTCGGCGCCTCATTTCCCCACGCTAGACGAAGCTCAACGCTACAGTTCAGATAAGACTTTAAAAAACTATAAATTCATTGTTCTTTTTTTTTGTGTTTTCCATCTGCTAAAGTCCTAATTAGTAATGTATGTTTTCTAGGGTTTGTGTTGTGATTTTGTGCGGGGAGGGGAGCGCTGCAGCGCGATATTATACATATAAGGTTTTCTGTTGTTGTTGTTGTCCCGGTGATAATGTGTATTGTCTATCAATAATCATTTCAACTTTATCCTGCTCCTGCTGGTGTGTCTCTATAATTTGAAGTGGTGTAGTAGAAAGTAGTGTTGGTCACTCGCGCCCCGGATTATTTAATTATTATAATCGTGCCGGAGCTGAGAGCGGTACAAAGTTACATTCAACTATAACTCAGTGCCGCCTGAAAATACTGATGTAAAACTATTCCAAATGATGTAATACATAGTTCTCTAATGGGTAATAACTGTTTGGATGGTTTCCTAAGGGTTACTCAAGGTACACATCAACATCTCAAATTCACTTGTTTTCCCCATTGAAACGCATTGGGCGAAACTGATGTTGATTGTTACTCAATGTTCCTTAACTTCTATGTGTGGAAACCACTTGTATCACATGTGAAATGATGGATTCTAACAGAATTTAACTGTGTAGATCAGATTCTACTAGATTAACCATCCGTAACACTTGTTATCACTTGGATTGTTTTTCAGCTCTTGAAACGCGCCATTGTTAATTCAAGTTACATTCAACTATAACTCAGTGCCCCCTGAAAATACTGATGGAAAACTGTTCCAAATGATGTAATACATAGTTCTCTAATGGGTAATAACTGTTTGGATGGTTTCCTAAGTGTTACTCAAGGTAAACATCAACATCTCAAATTCACTTGTTTTCCCCATTGAAACGCATTTGGCAAAACTGATGTTGAATGTTACTCAATGTTCCTTAACTTCTATGTGTGGAAACCACTTGTATCACATGTGAAATGATGGATTCTAACAGAATTTAACTGTGTAGATCAGATTCTACTAGATTAACCATCCGTAACACTTGTTATCACTTGGAGTGTTTTTCAGCTCTTGAAACGCGCCATTGTGAAGTCAAGTTACATTCAACTATATCTCAGTCCCACCTGAAAATACTGATGTAAAACTGTTCCAAATGATGTAATACATAGTTCTCTAATGGGTAATAACTCTTTGGATGGTTTCCTGAGTGTTACTCAAGGTAAACATCAACATCTCAAATTCACTTGTTTTCTCCATTGAAACGCATTGGGCAATACTGATGTTGATTGTTACTCAATGTTCCTTAACTTCTATGAGTGGAAACCACTTGTATCACATGTGAAATGATGGATTCTAACAGAATTTAACTTTGTAGATCAGATTCTACTAGATTAACCATCCGTAACACTTGTTATCACTTGGAGTGTTTTTCAGCTCTTGAAACGCGCCATTGTGAAGTCAAGTTACATTCAAGTATATCTCAGTCCCACGTGAAAATACTGATGTAAAATTGTTCCAAATGATGTAATACATAGTTCTCTAATGGGTAATAACTCTTTGGATGGTTTCCTAAGTGTTACTCAAGGTAAACATCAACATCTCAAATTCACTTGTTTTCCCCATTGAAACGCATTGGGCAATACTGATGTTGATTGTTACTCAAGGTTCCTTAACTTCTATGTGTGGAAACCACTTGTATCACATGTGAAATGATGGATTCTAACAGAATTTAACTGTGTAGATCAGATTCTACTAGATTAACCACCCGTAACACTTGTTATCACTTGGAGTGTTTTTCAGCTCTTGAAACGCACCATTGTGAAGTCAAATTACATTCAACTATATCTCAGTCCCACCTGAAAATACTGATGTAAAACTGTTCCAAATGATGTAATACATAGTTCTCTAATGGGTAATAACTCTTTGGATGGTTTCCTAAGTGTTACTCAAGGTAAACATCAACATCTCAAATTCACTTGTTTTCCCCATTGAAACGCATTTGGCAAAACTGATGTTGATTGTTACTCAATGTTCCTTAACTTCTATGTGTGGAAACCACTTGTATCACATGTGAAATGATGGATTCTAACAGAATTTAACTGTGTAGATCAGATTCTACTAGATTAATCAGCCGTAACACTTGTTATCACTTGGAGTGTTTTTCAGATCTTGAAACGCACCATTGTTAAGTCAAGTTACATTCAACTATATCTCAGTCCCACCTGAAAATACTGATGTAAAACTGTTCCAAATGATGTAATACATAGTTCTCTAATGGGTAATAACTCTTTGGATGGTTTCCTAAGTGTTACTCAAGGTAAACATCAACATCTCAAATTCACTTGTTTTCCCCATTGAAACGCAATGGGCAAAACTGATGTTGATTGTTACTCAATGTTCCTTAACTTCTATGTGTGGAAACCACTTGTATCACATGTGAAATGATGGATTCTAACATAATTTAACTGTGTAGATCAGATTCTACTAGATTAATTAGCCGTAACACTTGTTATCACTTGGATTGTTTTTCAGCTCTTGAAACGTGCCATTGTGAAGTCAAGTTACATTCAACTATATCTCAGTCCCACGTGAAAATACTGATGTAAAACTGTTCCAAATGATGTAATACATAGTTCTCTAATGGGTAATAACTCTTTGGATGGTTTCCTGAGTGTTACTCAAGGTAAACATCAACATCTCAAATTCACTTGTTTTCCCCATTGAAACGCATTGGGCAATACTGATGTTGATTGTTACTCAATGTTCCTTAACTTCTATGAGTGGAAACCACTTGTATCACATGTGAAATGATGGATTCTAACAGAATTTAACTGTGTAGATCAGATTCTACTAGATTAACCATCCGTAACAGTTGTTATCACTTGGAGTGTTTTTCAGCTCTTGAAACGCGCCATTGTGAAGTCAAGTTACATTCAAGTATATCTCAGTCCCACCTGAAAATACTGATGTAAAATTGTTCCAAATGATGTAATACATAGTTCTCTAATGGGTAATAACTCTTTGGATGGTTTCCTAAGTGTTACTCAAGGTAAACATCAACATCTCAAATTCACTTGTTTTCCCCATTGAAACGCATTGGGCAATACTGATGTTGATTGTTACTCAAGGTTCCTTAACTTCTATGTGTGGAAACCACTTGTATCACATGTGAAATGATGGATTCTAACAGAATTTAACTGTGTAGATCAGATTCTACTAGATTAATCAGCCGTAACACTTGTTATCACTTGGATTGTTTTTCAGCTCTTGAAACGCACCACTGTGAAGTCAAGTTACATTCAACTATATCTCAGTCCCACCTGAAAATACTGATGTAAAACTGTTCCAAATGATGTAATACATAGTTCTCTAATGGGTAATAACTCTTTGGATGGTTTCCTGAGTGTTACTCAAGGTAAACATAAACATCTCAAATTCACTTGTTTTCCCCATTGAAACGCATTGGGAAAACTGATGTTGATTGTTACTCAATGTTCCTTAACTTCTATGTGTGGAAACCACTTGTATCACATGTGAAATGATGGATTCTAACAGAATTTAACTGTGTAGATCAGATTCTACTAGATTAACCATCCGTAACACTTGTTATCACTTGGAGTGTTTTTCAGCTCTTGAAACGCACCATTGTGAAGTCAAGTTACATTCAACTATATCTCAGTCCCACCTGAAAATACTGATGTAAAACTGTTCCAAATGATGTAATACATAGTTCTCTAATGGGTAATAACTCTTTGGATGGTTTCCTAAGTGTTACTCAAGGTAAACATCAACATCTCAAATTCACTTGTTTTCCCCATTGAAACGCAATGGGCAAAACTGATGTTGATTGTTACTCAATGTTCCTTAACTTCTATGTGTGGAAACCACTTGTATCACATGTGAAATGATGGATTCTAACATAATTTAACTGTGTAGATCAGATTCTACTAGATTAACTAGCCGTAACACTTGTTATCACTTGGATTGTTTTTCAGCTCTTGAAACGTGCCATTGTGAAGTCAAGTTACATTCAACTATATCTCAGTCCCACCTGAAAATACTGATGTAAAACTGTTCCAAATGATGTAATACATAGTTCTCTAATGGGTAATAACTCTTTGGATGGTTTCCTGAGTGTTACTCAAGGTAAACATCAACATCTCAAATTCACTTGTTTTCCCCATTGAAACGCATTGGGCAATACTGATGTTGATTGTTACTCAATGTTCCTTAACTTCTATGTGTGGAAACCACTTGTATCACATGTGAAATGATGGATTCTAACAGAATTTAACTGTGTAGATCAGATTCTACTAGATTAACCATCCGTAACACTTGTTATCACTTGGAGTGTTTTTCAGCTCTTGAAACGCACCATTGTGAAGTCAAGTTACATTCAACTATATCTCAGTCCCACCTGAAAATACTGATGTAAAACTGTTCCAAATGATGTAATACATAGTTCGCTAATGGGTAATAACTGTTTGGATGGTTTCCTAAGTGTTACTCAAGGTAAACATCAACATCTCAATTTCACTTGTTTTCCCCATTGAAACGCATTGGGCAAAACTGATGTTGATTGTTATTCAATGTTCCTTAACTTCTATGTGTGGAAACCACTTGTATCACATGTGAAATGATGGATTCTAACAGAATTTAACTGTATAGATCAGATTCTACTAGATTAACCATCCGTAACACTTGTTATCACTTGGAGTGTTTTTCAGCTCCTGAAACGCGCCATTGTGAAGTCAAGTTACATTCAACTATATCTCAGTCCCACCTGAAAATACTGATGTAAAACTGTTCCAAATGATGTAATACATAGTTCTCTAATGGGTAATAACTCTTTGGATGGTTTCCTAAGTGTTACTCAAGGTAAACATCAACATCTCAAATTCACTTGTTTTCCCCATTGAAACGCATTTGGCAAAACTGATGTTGACTGTTACTCAATGTTCCTTAACTTCTATGTGTGGAAACCACTTGTATCACATGTGAAATGATGGATTCTAACAGAATTTAACTGTGTAGATCAGATTCTACTAGATTAACCACCCGTAACACTTGTTATCACTTGGAGTGTTTTTCAGCTCTTGAAACGCACCATTGTGAAGTCAAATTACATTCAACTATATCTCAGTCCCACGTGAAAATACTGATGTAAAATTGTTCCAAATGATGTAATACATAGTTCTCTAATGGGTAATAACTCTTTGGACGGTTTCCTAAGTGTTACTCAAGGTAAACATCAACATCTCAAATTCACTTGTTTTCCCCATTGAAACGCATTTGGCAAAACTGATGTTGACTGTTACTCAATGTTCCTTAACTTCTATGTGTGGAAACCACTTGTATCACATGTGAAATGATGGATTCTAACAGAATTTAACTGTGTAGATCAGATTCTATTAGATTAACCATCCGTAACACTTGTTATCACTTGGAGTGTTTTTCAGCTCTTGAAACGCGCCATTGTGAAGTCAAGTTACATTCAAGTATATCTCAGTCCCACCTGAAAATACTGATGTAAAACTGTTCCAAATGATGTAATACATAGTTATCTAATGGGTAATAACTCTTTGGATGGTTTCCTAAGTGTTACTCAAGGTAAACATCAACATCTCAAATTCACTTGTTTTCCCCATTGAAACGCATTGGGCAAAACTGATGTTGATTGTTACTCAATGTTCCTTAACTTCTATGTGTGGAAACCACTTGTATCACATGTGAAATGATGGATTCTAACAGAATTTAACTGTGTAGATCAGATTCTACTAGATTAACCATCCGTAACACTTGTTATCACTTGGAGTGTTTTTCAGCCCTTGAAACGCACCATTGTGAAGTCAAGTTACATTCAACTATAACTCAGTGCCGCCTGAAAATACTGATGTAAAACTGTTCCAAATGATGTAATACATAGTTCTCTAATGGGTAATAACTCTTTGGATGGTTTCCTAAGGGTTACTCAAGGTAAACATCAACATCTCAAATTCACTTGTTTTCCCCATTGAAACGCATAGGGCAAAACTGATGTTGATTGTTACTCAATTTTCCTTAACTTCTATGTGTGGAAACCACTTGTATCACATGTGAAATGATGGATTATAACAGAATTTAACTGTGTAGATCAGATTCTACTAGATTAACCATCCGTAACACTTGTTATCACTTGGATTGTTTTTCAGCTCTTGAAACGCGCCATTGTTAATTCAAGTTACATTCAACTATAACTCAGTGCCCCCTGAAAATACTGATGTAAAACTGTTCCAAATGATGTAATACATAGTTATCTAATGGGTAATAACTCTTTGGATGGTTTCCTAAGTGTTACTCAAGAAC